>NC_089695.1:5979718-6282748 GCF_031753505.1 Anomalospiza imberbis
CTTTCCTTTGTCCTTCTTCTGATGGACATTAGAAAGAAATGTGAACCACAATGGGTCCAAAAATTATTGGAGGATACTGTACAGATAATCCAAGGCATGTTGTGTGTGAACTTAAGGGCAAATCCTGATGATCCATATAGTTAGAACCCTGTTCCCTGATTCCTCATAAGTTTACAGGTATTATCTGTGAGAGGAGCAGCTACAGGCAGCAGTTTAAAGTTGGAATGAGACTGCGTGCTTCATGTGGAATAAATATTGCCTGAATTCCAGCCACATAACTGCTCTGCATTTAGCTGCCCTGCTAGCTGCATGTGCCGAGACATAGCCATTTATGATCCAAGTACTTCTCCTTAAGTACAGTCAGAAAGAACTCATTTTGGCACCAATGTAACTATTTAATGTTAAGGGATGAGTCAACAGCATTTAAAAAACCAAACAAACCACAAACAAAAAAAAACCCCAAACCAAACCAACCAACAACAAAAAAATCTTTACAAAATAAATTTTAATTTAATTTAATTTAAATACATAGCTACTGAAATCACAGAGACATTAATACAGTGTTTTGAACAGCTATGATGAGCTGTCATTTCTCTGCTTCCCTCATGGCATGAATGTCCCAGCACTGTCTACACACTTGCTCAACAAATTCCAAATTCCTGAACCTCCTGAGGTTATCGGGTGTGCAAGCAACAGAAGCACATGCACATTTATTATTACTGTCTTTATTTGGATAAAGAACTGGCCTATACAGGAGAGAAGACAGGCCAGAATTCCACAGCACAATCTGGGGAGGCTGGAAAGGGGGTCAAACTTGCTATAGTCCAACCTGAGCAGAACAGAGGTTTTGTGTTCTCATGTAGAAACCTCAGCAACATCTGCATTACCACTGATGTGACTGAATATGACATTGCTTTTTATTAGCAAATACCTGCCTTGCCAACCCATAGATATTTGGCCTCTGAAGTTAAGATTTGACCCACAAAAAGTGACACTGTTTGGCCAGACTTGCTATCATAAGGATTTCTTGTCTGAAGAGCAGTTCCCACAATACGCCTTGTTTAGCACACAATACATATTATTCCCTTTTCTTATGTTTCAGCTAACAAGGTTTGGGATTCACTGCATCTAAGCTTTTATGTGTAAAAGTACCTCATAATTCAGAACCTTTTAATATATAAAACATATTGTCTCAACATTAAGCTGACATTTAGGCAATTGCCTGCTTTGTTTAGCCTCTAATCCATTAATGGAAAAAACTCCTTAATTTTTTGAATTGTACCTTCCTTGTTCCTCCAAGACTTGAAAATGCTACAGTGATTTTCTAACTGAGAAGCTGATAGACTCTTATAGAATACTTGATTGAGGCATGTTTCTAATTCATACAACTCCTCCATTATGTAAACGAGAGCAGTGTAAGTGGAACAGTTTGCATCACTTAATGCACGAAACCATTATGGAAGCCACTGCTTGGCTGACAGAGAAAGCTTCATTAACAAGGTATCTGGGTAGCAGCAATAATAAACAGGCTTTCTTGAGTTGTTCATTACCTTTTAAAGAAATCTTCAAGAAAAAATGTTACCCCTTCAATTTCAGATTGAAGAAAATACCAAGGGAGCCTTTTCAGCTCATTTGAAGTCTGAAGGCTATTGTACACATTTTTTAAAGCTGATCAAAATTCAGTCTGCTGTTTGTTACTAAATTATGTATCTCTGAAGCATAAATGTGTTAGCTTTAGAAAGTTACAAATTAGTGTATTTCCATACAGCTTGGGAAAAGATAATTTTAACCGCTTTGTTTTGGGTAGGAAAAATATTGCTTGCATTATAAACACAGGGGAGTTGTCAGTAAACATGGCCAGACAGTTTTTTTGGCAGCAAGATTCTCAGGGCCTTACAAGCAAATTACCTAGAATTATTAACAGTATTTCCTATAATGGCTGGTTTTATCAATTTTTAATAGAAATATGCATTTTATCATTGAATAGGCTATATGAAAACATTTTAAGGTCCATTTTTTTATTCTAAAAGAAATTAATTTGACCCAGACTATTTGCTTCCTCTATGTCTACTTGAGTCTATAAGCACTGAGCATTTGTAACTAAATATTTTCCCATTTGTTTATCTTATAGTGACAATTTGGTTACACTGCCTAAACTCTTCAAGCAGAACTGATGACTTCTGAAAGTGCCATCAGTAAAAGAAATAAGAGCCAACTGTTACTGTGATCAGAAAAGGTTGCCATGGATTTCAATGGCTTTAGGATCAGGACTTCTGGCAGGAGGTAAGAAGCAAACTAAATAAAAAAAAGATGACATCTATGAAAAAAAATAATAAAAGAGAGACAGATAAAGGGACCAAAGGGGAAAGGAAGGAATTAAAAGAGTTAAATCAGGAGAAGCTGAATAAAAGTCAGAGGAAGAAAACTGGATAATTGCATTGTTCAAAAATAACATTTGCAAAATTAAAGAAAACAGAAAAAAGTATGGATAAAAAGGCAATTCCCCTCCTCAAGCATATATTTTATCAGGCTAAACAGCAGAAACCCAGGACATATCATAGTAGTTTTAATTTCTAGTCTTCAAAGCTGTGAAAGGAAACAATGACTTCAAACTGGAGTAACAAAAGGAAAATTTGAGATTAGACCACAGCTTTTATGTTACCACTGTTTATTTGCACTAATGACTACAGTATTAGAATCCACCCCATTTTTGACACCTGCAGTATGGTTTTCCTCACAAGCATCTGTCAGCCATTGTTCTAGAGGCTGGATATGTTTTTCCTTTTTTATCTCCAGGATATGAAGGAATAATGTGATTTTTGCAATTAGTAGTTGTGTAGAAAGAGGATTACTGATGATGATGATCAGAACTCATAGTTTTAACAATAAATCTACTGAGCTAGCAAACAAAGAACTTTCTTGAACAAAATCTGGAAATCTGAAGGATGAGTAAAAGCTACAAATTTCTTTGTATTTATCCTTTTCTGTCCATGGAAGATAAGTAAGCTAGTAAGTATGATGGCTGATTTTTATTTCTGACATGACAATTGCAGCTCTATTCAAAAACATTTGAACGGCAACAACAGAATGAATGACAAGGATATTTTTGTTCCTTTTTAAGAACTCTTTTTGTGTCAAAACTTCAGCTTCTTTGAAACCATTTCCTAGTGAAAACTATTTAAAATTGCAATCTGTCTTTGCAGACTCATCTTGCTAGCAAGATAGGCAGTGACCTTGCATCTTCTTTTCTGATAGAATATTATTTAATTTGGAAAAGTGAAACTGGTAAAGCTTTGCCTCTCACTTATCTTGCCTATTTTTTAAATAATTCAATGCTTTTAAGCAATTTTTAGCTTTCACTTGGTAGTGTTGCAAAAAAATGCTTAAGTGTAGCATTTGAAATAAGTTGTTGTTTTTTTTTTTTTGTCACAAATGGCACCAATGCCATATCACATTTTCTTGCTGGTCCAAAGTCTACAGCAGTTAGGAAGAAGGCTGCAGTTCACATGGGTTCTATCTCCATGGTAACTTGTTTACAGGGACTGAAATACATGCTGAAAATTCAAGGTTAGCTTTCCCTTTGTTCCTGTTTTGATGTTTTTGGCAATATGAATAATGTGGGCATAATCCTAAATTCAAACAGTTTCGTGGCAGACTGAATCAAAACAAAACTCTAAACAAAATGTGCTTTCATCACCCCCATTAGAAAAAGGCAATTCAAAATGGTGCTTAATCAGATCCATCAGGTTTCCTCTTCCTTTCAGTCTCCAGAATAATCATCCTTATTCTGCATTTCAGTTTTATATCTCAAGGAAGGAGATTGTCTGAAGATTTATATTTTTATACTGTCTGAAGATTTATACTTTCATGACATGATCACTCAGGGTACGTGAATGTCAGTGTTGAATGCCTACCATAATCTAAAGACTTTCCTGTGTCTAAAACCATTGCAGAAGTAAAAATGAACAGGCATCTTTTCCAAACTTAAGCTGAATCACATGTTGGAAGTCTTTTGTGTTCAAAAAAATCAAACTAATAGCAACACACCACATTTCTGTAACTTCTTAGGAGAAAATTCTCATAAATGTTCCAGGCAGTTTCTTCATCCCTCACTCAGTGAAAACAATGATTGAAAGTGTCTCCCTTGCAAAAACCTTCAAGGGCTGCGGTGACCTCACTATCTACTGTGATTAGTTTAGGTATGATTAGAAATCCTCAGCAGTCATGCAATGAAATGTTGGAAAGAAGCATCCTAAAAAAAAACGTTTAAACCCACTGAGCTTTTTTTTTTTTACAGGTTAAATATAAAGAAGATAAATTATGTTGTGAATGAGGCACCCCTAATTTGGCCTTACTCCATTTGTAGCAAAGAGCTTTGATTTTTATTCAGCTAATAATATGCTTGCTTACTTTATATTGTCCCAAACTGAACTTCACAAAATCAACTGAAAATCATATAACACTTTTGATGGCACAGAATGCAACACATCTTATTATGATAAAAGGTTTGGGGGATTTTTGCCAAAGTTCCTTTGCAGTAACATTTTTTTTTTTAATGTCACCTTACTTCTCCTTCCTATTCATTAAAACTGGAAATTCCTATCACTCCCTTTCTGTTAGAAGAGAAATGCTATAAAAATGGCTAGATAAAATTCACCTTTTGAACAAGGAAGATATTTCATAGCTGCTCAATCTGATATACAGTGCCTGCTTTTGATGTACTCATTAGACAAATAGTTAAAAGCTGTCAAGCTGCTGGATAGAACAAATTCTGCAGGATTTGGAACTAAAGGTACTGAAACAAGGAAAGGCATTAAGAATTCAACCACTACATTAGGATCTCTATCTGAAACAGAATATTCTGTGTGTTCACAGCTACACATACAGAGCTCAACTCTGACTGTGAAAAGAAAGGGAAGAAGATATTCCATATTTCCAGGTCTGAGAAAAGCAAAAAGCCTTTAAAGCCTTTACTGTCCAGTTTTAGTTTAGACTAGAGAAAGCTGTGTTAGTACCATTAATGTTTTTAGCATTATTAATTATGCTTACATCACTTTTCTAAGCCAGACAAGTGCATTTGGGAAAGAAGAGTAAGGAAATATCTATACTATGTGTTTTGATAGTACAAAATGAATACTAATTATAAAAATCAACATAAGTTTGAAAAATAATGTGTATTTGTTCTGAAAATTGTTTTTAATAAAGCTTTCCAACATCTACTTTACCTAACAGAATCGTAATTGCACTACATTAGAAATATTAGGCATTTTAATTAAATTAACATCCATGAGCTGTTGAACAGATATCTCATAGATAAGTATGAGACTTTACTTTTTCCTGATTGGTACTGACTGAAACACGGAAGTTTTTGCTCTGTAAAGGAATTCTTGTATCACATAGTTGAGGTGTAGCTCCTGTTCCCATTGCCATGTTTCTTGAAATATTGCTCATTCTGTGGTTCCTAATTGCCACAGGGGCTGCTGGGTGCTGCTGCCATCCCAAGTCAGCAATCTGCACGCAGCAGGACTTGACCCTTGGCCTAGCAAGACTGACTTGGACAGGTCTTTTATAGCAACAATGTAAGGAGAAAACAAACATGCTTTCATCCTTTCTTTATATATGTCCTGATAATTTTAATTGAGGTTAAAGAGTCAGATAACTTAGACGTTGTTTGTTAACAAAAGACATTTTAAAATAATTGCTTTTTTTCCAAATTCAGCTTTTCTTCCATGTCTACTCTTCTGTATGGCATGGCTGAAATGTGAAGTAAAGTGCTGTGGAATTTCTTCGTCTGCTAAAAGTTGCTACCCCTGGCTGTATATTATTTTTTGTATTGCTAAGAAATCATAAGATCCAAAGCTTTTTAGTTGAAGTGCAAACAAAACAGTGAAAGAAAATAGCTTTTGGTCCCCTGATGCAGTGCCTGACAGCTGACTCGGCATAGCACAATGAACAAGACATGCATCGCTTGAGAGGAGACAGAGAATGTCAGCTGGGGCTATTCATATAGTGAATGGGCTGTGATAACCTTTAAATACATATAAACAATGTGTCCTCACATACTGAGCTTTGCTGTTCTCTTCAGAAAGATACTGTCCAACAGTTCTGTCTTTGGTACAGAAAGCAGCATGCCTGCCCATGGAAAGTTAATGGCTTGCTTCAAACACAGAAATAAAGCTTTCTAAAGGTCTAGTTAGTTATCATGGCAATGGGAAGTAGTCAGAATTTTGGTTATTGATGTGGTCCAAGCTCCATATAAATATAATTCCAATCTGAATCGACAGAATTTACAGAAGGAAATGCCAATATGCACAAACAAACACATAATTTTACAGAGCCTCCCTCCACCTCTGTTTACAGAGGAAAAACCAATACCACAAGCTCTGATTGGTTCACAAGGTTAATGAGTGAAAAAAGAAAAAAAAAGAAAAAAAAAAAAAAAAAAAAAAAAAAAAAAAAAAAAAAAAAGCAAGCATTCTAGATTTGGCCCTGAAAATTGGCCTGGGGTTAGAAATCTATCAGTCATGCTCTCCCCATCTCCAATATCCACAGTCACTCATGAAGGAGCTGTAATAAATTCTGTGTCTGTAGCACTCACCCTCCCAATGACCATGAAAATCTCTTGTGCTTATCACTGTTTAATAAAGCTGTGACTAATTTAAGATATCTAGATTATTTTCATCCTTAAATGTATATACAGATACTGATTTTGAGAAAATCTACCCTTTTCTATCTTCAGATAACATGCTGGTGCCTTCTGTAGGATGAATCCTTCTCACTCCCATCAAGCATTTGTTATGCCTGGGGAAGATTACAGTTTGCATTCATTTCTATCATAATCATTTGGAAGAGCTATATGAGGTTGGGGATACCAAAGTCTGAGAAAAAATGTAGTATTTTAAATAGCTGCAGCTAAAAAAATCTGCAAAGATGTCTAAGTGACAGTATTTGCTCTGGGAAAATACAGTAAAGTGACTGATTTACAGAAAATAGTGTAGGATTGCAGTGCTTAAAAATATGGTAATGTAAAAGTGTGGATATATACATATTGAAATAAAACAGCAATAAGATTTTAAGTAACTAAAATTAAACCACTGGAATAAACCCAAACAATATCTGGATGCCTTTGAATCTGTTGATTAACACTGGTTCACTGACTATTTTCCATCAAATGTAGGAAGCAGTCACAAGGTGAGGTGATAAACTGCTCATTACATTTTCATTTATTTTGCATAAATTCAAAAGCCTGATGCAAAAATAAAAGAACAAGGAGGAATCTTGGTCATCAAGTCCAATTCCAGACTGTCACAGACATTCCTGTTACATAAGACCATTCACAATTTTTTTTAAGGTTCATCACACAGTGTCTCCTTCACCTGCAAGACTATTCCAGAAACTACCATTGTTATGTTAAGAAATCCTCTAATTTCTGCCCTGCTTTTGTTCAAGTCTGATGATAGCTATTTACCACTATGCCATTATCACCCTTCTACCTGCAGAGTTCTTTCCCTTTCACTGTGTTTATGCTCTTGATACATTTACAGACAGAAAATCACTCTCCATCTCAACCCCTTTATGCTATTTAGGCAAGGCAAGTTTATCCAGTTTGCTGTGGCACCACAAGCTCCCCACTCCTCAGGTCATTCTGATAACCCACTTGGGTATTTTTCCAGTCCCCTCATACTCTGCCTGGGATTTACTTGCTGCCTGTAATTGTTGCAGCATTCCTGACCTCTGAGCACCTGCAGGTAACTGCTTTCTTTCTGCCTCTCTGTTGTGAAGAACCAGAAAATATTATCTGTTTCTTATAAAATGTGTCATACCCGTTCCCATAAAGGTGGTGATTGATGTTGTACAAATTGCTTTTCCAGTTTGGTGCCTAAGCCAAAATACATAAGGAAATCCGAGCAGAAATACTTCCTGCCCGAGTTTGCTTCTAAAGCATAGAATAATTTGTTACCTTCCAAAACAGCAGAAGGAATTAATCCATGTTTTTGTTAACAGTAATCTAATCTTTACTAACATGATCTGGCTCTAATTCCCTTTCTTGCCTTGGCAAATATGTCCTGCACCCCAAAAGAGCCTCCCAATCACCATGTTTCTGGAAGGGCTGAACACTGCCTTCAGCATGGCTGAATAGTCACAAGCTCTTTTTGTGATGCATGATGACACAGAGGACTCAGGTCCCCTCCCTGACATCTATATCCGACTCTGTAATTTGGGGGAGCAGCTTCCCTCTCATTCCTTCCTGAAAAACCTGTTATTCCATGTGGAACACCTATACATTCACTCCACCCACAATAGTGAGGGAGCCTGAGCCTTCAAAATTTCACCAAGCTTAGACAAAAGTTAAGGTCCATTCCCTGACTGAGTCAGAGACTGAAAATCGTGCCTCAGAATGATAAAAATCATAGTTTTTCTTTGTCAAATTTACATGTGTCTATGTATATGTATACATCTGAAAATACTACTAATACTTAATTTATAGACACATATATATGTACACCAACATATATATTTTTTCTTGCTTCTGGTCGGTGACTATCTCAAGCACACAAATCTTGAAAGGTAGGCTTATCAATGCAATTATTTCAAAGTAGTGACAGATTCATACGTTTCACACAGTTTTGCACTTAAACTAAGACAGGAGAATAAATCTTCTCTTTCACCTTGAAAAACTAGAAATTTAAACCCCTCTTCAAACAATCTACTTATTTCCAACTGAGGAAAAAATTTTGACAGTAAATTTTCTTTCAGAATAAAAGGAATTATGACAACACCTTTCTCATTTAAATAAGTTTTTAGCACAGCTGAACAAGTTTATTAAATTAGGCAATTGAACACTTTACTTGCAGAGGGAGAAATGGCACACAACACTTAAGTAGGGCTGAGACTTTCAAATCTATCTCAGAATTCTTCTTGTCCTCAGGATTAAGCAAAAGAGTTGACTTTTACCCTAATGATCCAATGGAGCTGTATAGATCAGAACTCTTCAACCTTTTGGCAATTGTACCTTTGTTTTAGATTTCACAATCACCAGATTCCACGGTTGACTTTATTTACCCAACCCCTGGCCTGCCACCATTCCCTTCTCCTCTCCATCTCATCAGCATCTCCTGCCTGCTCCCAGGCTGGCTCTGGCACTGCTGCAGACCTGCCACCATGGGTTTGTCACTGATTAAACCACAGAGCCCCCAAAAGCATGGCCCTGCTCTCCTGTGTGACCTGTACTAGCACTTCAAGTGGCTCAAAGTCCTCGAAGTTCTCTCACCCAGCTGGTTTTACTTACAGGGCTCAAAATTAACTTTTTAGGGTTGGTTTAGTTTTCAGCCTTACTGGTGCTGATCCACAAACTGGGTCTAATGGGTTGCAAAACTGCACCCTGGACTAAGCAGGTCTGGCTTGCTCTGATCAGCTTGTCTTCCCAGGTATTGCAGCACCCTCTACCCCTGGGCCAGCCCAGCTCAGCTGGATCCATTCCTTCCACCACAAAGAGCTGTCCCTCTTCTCAGTCCTACCTCTGCTTCACAATAAAACCAACACACAAACCCCCAGCAAGCCTCCTCCTGCTCCCTGTGCAAAGGCACGAGAAGCAGCAGAGCCCCTGCGGGGGCTGCAGGGGCTGTGCCATCCCCAGAAGTTCCTGATGGCCAGAACGAGGGACCAGCAGTGCTGACCTTCCCCTCAGCACACACATCTGTGTTTGTGCACACACATTTGTGTTTGTGCACACACACCTCATTATATTCTAGAGAAATAGACACACACCCCTAAGGACGGCAAATAAATTCCAATAGTTACACAAATGTTTTTATTAGGAGTTCAGGGTATAAAAAGGTAATAAATTGCTATGATTTTCTGTTTAAACAGCACATATTCTGCTCTCTTCAGTATGCTATTTTCACAGATTTGAAGATTTAATGGCACCCACTATAACCCCCAATTTTCAATATTCAATGTCCTGTCTTGCTTCTGTTGTAGGCAGTGGGAGTTTTGCGGTTATCTTAGAAGAGCAGGGTTGAGCATGTGGTTAGTATGGCATTTGCACAATATTAAAATAACCTCTCATGACTGGAACACTGTGCCATAGTTAATTAAATATATGAATGACTTGTTTGAACAATCTTCTGTTTGCATTCTGGATCGTAGCCATACAATCTGCTGATGGTGCCAGGGTTATCTCTGCTGCTGCTTAGACTTTCTCTGGTTTGTTCTGCTTACTGTGGCTTGTTAAGCATATGTTCTTGCGAGTGTTTCTAACCCCAACCTCCACTTTTTTTTATACTTATATAAACTGAAAGTGACAAGCCATTTGTTTACTGTGGTTCTAAATTAATTAGGATTCTCCAAGGCGTATTTCATACTGTTTGCTGCAGATCCAGTTTACTAAGCACTGCAGTAGCACTTTGCACCTTACACATAATTTTACAAAGGAAAAATTACATACATTTTCAAAGAATCTCAGAATATTGTGTTATAAAGTGTAATTATATTATAAAAGATGGAGATATACAGACACAGAGAGATGAGGTATTAATGTGCAGCAATTCAGTGACATTACTGAGGAAAAAAGCTTGAATGTCTATATTATGTTCATAACTAATGAGTAATTACTGCAATGATGATGCCACATGCTTAGTCTCATGCCCCTAAGCACATCTTGCTACAGGAAAGACTCTTCCAGATCAATGAGATGTAAAACAGAAGATACTGAGATTCTTACTTTGTTAACTCCTTTATTTCAACCTCAGCTCAACAGCATTTGCCATTTCATTGGCACAATTTTAGGGGACATCATGCAAGATCTCTTTTGCAATGGTTAGATCTGTACAACCCTAAAGTCCAGTGATTAAATTCCTGTTGGACTCTCACACCCAGACACATAATACTGCTGCTCATCTTCAAAAAAGTCCATTAATGGAGGATTAGACCATCTGTAGAAATTTTTTTTAATTTTTTTTTTTATTTTGCAGTTAACTACACAGTCAAGTATACTAAAAAGTCAGAAAGTATAAGCAATCATAAAAACATTCCTATTTACTAGTCCTCAATAAAACAATGATTTTGCTAATTTGATGTGGTTCATGGTTTCAGGACAATGCCAGAGAGTAGAAATGCTGCAGCAAATCTGTCTAGAACAAAAGAAAATTATAAAACTCCATGGGAGCACTCATATAAATATTGGCTGATGTGTTACCTCTCCTACTGAGCAATCCAAGCCACCTGACAATTGAAAATCTAACATTAGCAACCACTTAGAGCCTAATTTGTGGAACATCTGGAATATCTATCCAAAAGCTTTTCTGAGCCCTAAAGCTACACTGCTGCCATTTTTATGGTGGTTCAAAGAGTGGAATTCTCATATTGGAAGGACCCATGTGGGTGAAGTTCATGTAGGACTGTGTCCCATGGGAAGGGTGTGAGGAGTCCTGGCCCTGAGGAGGAAGGAGCAGCAGGGACAGCATGTGATGGACTGGGAACTGACTGCAACCCCTATTCCCTGTTCCTCTGTGCTCATGAGGAGGAGCAGGGAGGGAAAACTGGGATTAAAGTTGAGCCCAGCAAGAGGGGAAGGAAAGGGGGAAAGTGTTTTAAGATTTTATTTTATTCTCATTATCCTTCTCTGATGTTTGGTAATAACTTAAATTCATCTGTCCCCAAGTCAACTGTTTTGCCTGTGATGGTAAGGAGTGAATGATTTCTCCCTGTCCTTACCTAAGCCCAAGAATCTTTTGTATATTTACTCCCCTGTGTAGATTAATAAAATGGGGAGGAACAGAAGTGTCTTGGTGAGCACCTGGCATCCAGCCAGGGTCAGCCCACCACAGGCTGTTCCTAAGTACTAGTGTGCAAATAGGAGATAAATTATAAATAATAATAATAATATAAAATAAATGCACATTCTAAATAGGTATTATAAATGAAAAAGTCTGATTGAATACTAACCATCTACTTAAAAAAATTATGTTCAGTTTTTTTGCTTTCTTTATACAAGAATGGTCCTATCTCTAGGCTTTAAGCTGTTTGCTCAACCCATACAAAGGGACAGCACCTGTTAATAATGAGTGTATTTCTTCCTTCTCCATGCAGGATTAGGTTGCAGTGAGAACATATTTACATTTTTTTCCTAGAGCTTGAGTTACTTCATACCAGTCAAAAGCTTGATTCAAACACTGAAATCAGCTCAAAAATCAAACCCAGATTGATCAGAAATGATTCTTAAGTTGTGTAATACTATAATAGAGATTCCGTGATAAGGAAGATCCAAAATGGCTGAAAACTGTGGGGAGGGATTCTTTATCCAGAGAATACAGCTAGAGAACAATTTTCTAGAAAATTAGAGTGCAATGTTTTTCTTTAAATAGTGCGAAATCTGCCTCTTGATGAAACCCTTCCTGCCACAATGCCTTACAATGCCAACACTCTTGCCACCATCATCAACCCCCACCCATGAGCAGAGATTTCATTTCAAAGAGAAAAAAATAATAGGGTTCTATTATAAATCATGCTACTGGTATAGGTTAGATTGTAAACACAATTGTTATGTAGAATCATAGAGACCACAGTGATTTTGCCTTAAAATCTATGCAATATCTAGTAAAAACCTCAGTGGAATGAGCTTAGTGAAGCCTTCCCAAGTAAACCTCAGCCTTTAAAAACATCTGCACAAAACTGAGTCACCAAATGAGCCAGCTGTCCATGAAGGCCCATATTCTGGCTTTTACTCTGAGCTGTGCTAGTTGCTGAAAAAAGGAAAACACTCAGCAGGGCAAGCAGAGCAAAGAGAAACCCTCCCCACTTTTCAGTAAGCACTGAACTCAAACATCTTTAAAACAAGAAAAAGCACTTAAAGTGATATGGGTAAAGTGCATTCTTCTCTTGGAAAACAGCTATTTGTCCAAAGCAAATGCCCATGGAACAGATGATTCTGACAAAATCACACAGAGAAAAGCAATTCAGAAAAACATAAATTTGGAAAGTGAAAGATTTTTTTTTTTTAGATCTTTTAGGAACATGTGCATTTCTTTTTCAGAATGTTTTCACCTCCTTTTTCTAACAACATAAGTCATAGAATTGACTGATACTTTTCAGCAAAATTTCTCTATTTTAATGACATTTTAGAATAGAAGTGTAAATATATCCCAAGAAAAAATAGCAACATCTGGTTTTTTGTCTACTTGAATTGTAGATGTCAAGTGTACTTGCTGTTAAAACCACTGCTACACCGCTTATGTATATTAACTTTCTCTATTTTTAATCTGGATTTTTTAATGAAAAATTATATTCATAAAATAATATTGTTAGGATGTTAGTCCTAATGTCCTTAGCATGACTTAAGAACAGGAGAGAAACAGCATGTAGCAGTGATCCAGGCTCTCACAGTGAAAACTACACCTAGGGACTCTATCTGATTAAGATGCTGTTCCATTAGCCATTTTGGAGAGGAAATCTCTTCATTATAATTTGAAAATCAGTGTCAAAAGCCATTCATCAAGATTTCTCTTCTAGTTTAGTTACTTATACTCAACTTTATATACACAAATCATCACCATTACTGTCAGAGCAGACATGAGCTTCTGCAGCAATACTTGGCTTGAGAGTATTTATTTGAGATTTGATCCAATTACTACCTAAACTGCCTGTAATAACAGATGTCCTGGCTTGGTTCTACGCTGCCTCATTCTGTATCTTCAGTAACAGCAAATGCCTCCACTCTGCATTTTTTTTCCCCCGTGCAGAAAACTCAGCACTGTTCCTAGTCCTACAGTGAACCAGCAAATTGTCTGTTTGGTCCTGAATGCTGTAGAGCACTGGAAATGGTGATGGGCCAGCCTTTGACAAGAACAAATTTGTCGAAGTTTGGGTTAATTTTGAAGAACCCAGAGATTTGGCTGTGGTGGCATGTGAGCCCCAGCAGGTGACTGTTAATGACATTTTCCATTTCACTGCAAGTTAAAAGTAAGCTGTGAGCTGTAACTCTCCTTTTACAGACCTTCAGAGTTGGAGTTTTTATTATTCCTATTTCATAATTAGGTTTCAAAGATCAGAATACATTTAGTGATGAACTAGTTACTGTTGGAACTTTGCATTCAATGCAAATCAAAGGAGATAAACAATATCAGGGAAGGTGTTCTACTTATAAGAATCACTATCTTTGCACACTGGTTTGATACTAGAAGTGTGCTGGAAAAAAGCTTCATCAGACATTGCAGTTACACTGCAATCACACACAAGGCTTCTTACATAATATTTCACATGTATTTCCAACTTTGAAATTCTTAAATCTAGTAATAATCTTTAAGCATTTGTGAGTGCAGTTGTGCCCATACAACTATGTCTAAACTTCTACACTAGTTAATGTTTCATTCCCAGAAAAGACTGGCACAATCTTGATGGCTTTTGAAGCTCAGCTATAACACAAAAAAAGGGTACTTGTCTGGCATTCATCTGCTATCTGTCAGCCTCCAGTTGTTTTCCAACACAGTTCATTTTCTACCACTTGATAGAAATATAGAAGAGACAGGCAGAGAGAATGTCTATGCACCAAGGGACAATGGAAAAAGAATAAAAGACTTATTCACAATTATGCCAAGCTTCACTGGAGATAGCAAGTGAGAACCTTGATTGGAGGCTGATGACAGCTCTCAAGTAAAGACTGTTCCAGGGGCCACAGGCTTCCAGCACACAAAGATATCAAGAGTTTGCCAAATACTGTCTATGCCATAGCTAATGATTAATAACAACAGTGTGGTGAATGTTTTCACCATGAATGAAACAGAGCAATATTAGGTTCTCCAGAAGCAGAAGCCTTGCATCAAGAAAAAAAAAAAAAAAAAAAAAGATATCATGTGGCCCAGAGCTAAAGCATAAGAATTTTCTTTGCAAATAAGTTGACCTTCCTGGAGCTGGGTAGAGTGATCAGATTTTTGAGATTTAGAGTAATGGAGAACATTATACTGTTATTGACTACACTGGTTGGTTTCTGAGTACTTTTTCTGCATCTTTCAAAAACTCATTGTAATAAAATACAATTCCAATTTCTTTTCACACTGCAATGTATTTATTGAACTGGACACTTGTGCTGCAGCGTGAAAATAAGGATACATAAGTTCCCTTTCCTTAGAAAGATAAATCAAAAAAATCAGCTATGCTATATTCCAGAACTTAAATTTGCTGTCTGCGAAATTTATACATCCAAATTTTTAAGGTGTTTTTTAAATATTACCCTTGTAAACTTATGCTGAAGATTTTATACACATGGGGAAAAAAGGCTCCTGAAGATTTGGAGAGTTTTGAAGATTTGAAGGCACAATCAGGACACTCAACTATACTTTTTTGGATACTCAAAGAATTCCTCATGGATCAGAGAAAACAGCAAATGAACCAGTACTGCCATCAGCAAAGACAGCAGGCTGCAAGATGTAACTCTGTACTTCCTCATATGGTTTGAAACATCTTTCCTGACAACTTCAGACACTCAAGTATTTGTGAGCAAAAAGAACTTAATATGCATGAAATCATTCACCAAAAAACAAAGGATAATTAACAGTGTAAAAAAATTACTTTGTTTACAAACTACCAGGGAACAGGCATTGTGCTCCAATACTAACTAGGACCAAAATATTTACTAAAGCTATTTATGAATTAGGTCAGACTTGCATGCAACAAAATACAGCACAGAAAGCAACATGTTGTCACCCTTTGAGTGGGGGGAATTGAGGATCCAGGTCAGATACTAGAAACACATTGTGGAACTGATTAAGTAGCTATGAGGGAAAACTGCTCTGTTGTAATGCAGGAGTATAAACCCTTGAGGTTCTTTCAAACTTCATTTTATACTTAAAAATGCTAAAGCATTCAAGATACCGCAGCAAAATCATTTGATCAACATTACAAGCTCAAAGTTTCCTAGTCATCAAAATTGTATTCATGAAATTAACAATTAAGTTCTTTAAAGCAAATAAGCCTAACTACATTGCTTTATAAGCTTCCCATTTTAAAAGCCCAAAATTTTATCAGCAGTTTTATTACCATTGTCCATCTGTAAATTTATATCATGTTAAGAAGCTATTTCCTTCAAACTAAGTGGTTAGGGCTGAGGAATGTTCAATAGACCATAACGCTGGAAATCATTGTTCATACAACTATTGTTTTTAACCAAAATTGCTGTCATTTATATAAATGCTATAAAACTCGAACTGTGCCAATTGGAAAGCATGGAGCATTTGCTGAATCTTGAGATCATTTAGTTGTTTTTAACTTGGCAGGCTCCTGGATGAGATTGCTTAAAGCAAAGGTCACGTAATTAAGAGTGTACAAATTATCTCCTTTAAAAACCAATTGCTCAGAACTCAAAACAGCAACTGTTTTTTCAGTTAATTGTCTCGGGAAGGGAAGGGAGAAAGAGAAGGGAAAGGGAGAGGGAAAGGGAGAGGGAGAGGGAGAGGGAGAGGGAGAGGGAGAGGGAAAGGGAAAGGGAAAGGGAAAGGGAAAGGGAAAGGGAAAGGGAAAGGGAAAGGGAAAGGGAAGGAGAAGGAGAAGGAGAAGGAGAAGGAGAAGGAGAAGGAGAAGGAGAAGGAGAAGGAGAAGGAGAAGGAGAAGGAGAAGGAGAAGGAGAAGGAGAAGGAGAAGGAGAAGGAGAAGGAGAAGGAGAAGGAGAAGGAGAAGGAGAAGGAGAAGGAGAAGGAGAAGGAGAAGGAGAAGGAGAAGGAGAAGGAGAAGGAGAAGGAGAAGGAGAAAGGAAAGAAGGAGAAAGAAGGAGAAAGAAGGAGAAAGAAGGAGAAAGAAGGAGAAAGAAGGAGAAAGAAGGAGAAAGAAGGAGAAAGAAGGAGAAAGAAGGAGAAAGAAGGAGAAAGAAGGAGAAAGAAGGAGAAAGAAGGAGAAAGAAGGAGAAAGAAGGAGAAAGAAGGAGAAAGAAGGAGAAAGAAGGAGAAAGAAGGAGAAAGAAGGAGAAAGAAGGAGAAAGAAGGAGAAAGAAGGAGAAAGAAGGAGAAAGAAGGAGAAAGAAGGAGAAAGAAGGAGAAAGAAGGAGAAAGAAGGAGAAAGAGAAAGAAGGAGAAGGAGAAAGAAGGAGAAAGAGAAAGAAAGAAGGAGAAGGAGAAAGAAAGAAGGAGAAGGAGAAAGAAAGAAGGAGAAGGAGAAGGAGAAGGAAAGGAAAGGAGAAAGGAACCCCAAACCAACAGTGTTCCACATAATCATGGCTTTCCCTTCTTTTTTTTTTCCAATCAGCCTACAAGGGCAGAACACAAGGGTGCAGTCCCTCTCTGAATACAGGCGCTGCCCTTCTGCCAGCGTTGGGGAATTGCAGGTGGTGATGGCTCTGCCCTGGCCGAGCAGGGAGAGCTCACACAGCATTTGCAGGGGTGAATTCCCTGCTACAGAATTCACAGAGCACAACGGGAGCTCACTTCCAGGCTCTGCAGTGCAGGTACTCCCTTTATCCTGTTTGTTCCCTCTTAAGTTCAGCTGTTTGCTAAAGGGTGGGTTGCAGAGTTTCCAGCCCCCAGGTCTCCACACACGTGTGACTTTTGTCTTCTTCTCTCTCACAGGTGTCAGCTAATTTATTAAATTAGTTTAACCAACTCTTCAGCCCTGTGCACTACTCAGACCCTTTTGCTGTGCTTATATTCCAAGCAGAGAATTTATTAACCAACCATTATTCTTGTCTACCAGGAAAAAAAAAAAAAAAAACAAAACAAAACAAAAAAAAACCATAGAATTTTTTGAAATTTTTCACATCTAAATATAGGTTTTCCAGTTGTACCGAGACAGAGAGATTTTGCTTGGCATAAATTTTTTGCAATAATTTAAAATACTGTCTCACTATTGATACACTCATCATAAATGCTTTTAAAAACTGCTAGAAAATGCTAGAAAAATATGGATATTATATGTATATGAAAATATGACATTATCAAAATAGTATCATAGAGAAGCATTGGTTCAAATATATAAATCTTATATATTAGACCTTTTTGTTGCTGGTGAAGAAGAATTTTGCTTGTGCTCCAGAGCATTGTCCTATGCATCACACTGCCTGTTATTTCTAATGTCTACATGTCACCTGCTGTTGCAAAAAAAACTGAGGAAAAACCCCCATATTTTTTGTAATTTAAAATTGCACACATGTCAGAAATAGCAAACTGCCCAATGTATTTGCAGACTGGCAGGGACCCAGGGTTTGCCATTTCCCAAATCAAAACTGATTTCTCTGCAGACCTCTAGCTATGCCACTGCTCTCAGTGCAGTGAAGACACTTGTTTATAATTCTCAAAAAAAAAAAAAAAAAAAGAAGTTAAAGGATAATAAATAGATGACCAAATAAGCTTCAAAGTATGCTGTTGTAGTAGGAACAGCAACCAAAATAAAGAAATCCTGTGCAGGGTAATCCAAACACAGTATGTTAAGGCAGTGTAAGGGCAGTGTGGTGTTATCAGCCTCCCTGTCCTGGTGGTCAGCACAACTGCTACCCCAAGACACTGCAAAATTCAGATCAGCTGGTCACTCCTACAAACTGGAGTAGTT
This sequence comes from Anomalospiza imberbis, assembly GCF_031753505.1. NCBI lineage: Eukaryota > Metazoa > Chordata > Aves > Passeriformes > Viduidae > Anomalospiza > Anomalospiza imberbis. The sequence goes on from NC_089695.1 coordinate 5,998,244, forward strand.
ACTCTAGAGAGCTCTGCAGGACATGTGCCTTCATATGTTATATTTTCCTCATCAAGTAAGTGAAAGGAAAATAAAGGTCACTGTGAAAAAAGGTCCATCTAGCATACAATACAGAAATAGATGCTCTGAAATGACAAGTTTTAAAAAAATCAGACTTAGTTTCTCCCCAGATTTGTTTTAAATAGCTGTCTTGTTAGCTGTGTCCTTCATCGAGGCCCTTGCAAACCAAAGTGAAAGGTAAATTTTGCCATGCAGATCCTTTTGATTCAAAATACATATCTGGCTGTAGAGAGTCTGGCAGTAAATGAATAACATTTTTACAAGTCAAACTATTAATCCCTTGCTACCATTCTGAAAAATCCTGCTCAGCTGAGCTGAGTGTGTTACTCTAAATTATGATGTATGTAAAAATAGTAGGTTTGGTTTTTTTTGTAATCTTTTTTTTTTGAGTCTTTAACATTTGGCTTTCAACATTCCGGAAACTCAAGATGGATTAGAGCAACTACAACTTGAACCAGAGTATAAATAATTAGTTAAAATGCTCTTAATGCAAATATTTACACTGCAGAAAAAAATTAATGAGAAGTCTTATAAAGTATTTTGAACCTGTAAGAACACCCATTTTATTATCAGCAACAAAAATATATAATGATGCCAGGTGTAAACAATCATAAACAGCTAGAAATTATTGCAAAAACCCTTAGTATGGTGTCATAAAGGGAAACACATCGGTTTATAGCCCAAGCAGTACCAATAAAGCCCCTGAGCACAGAGGTGGTTGGATCACTCACTTAAATCAGCCCTGCAGAGAGCAGCTTGGGCAGCTCTGGGCCAAGGCTCAGCAGGGCTCTGAGTGATGCTGCTCAGCTGTGTCCCTAAGCACAGCGACTTCACACAGAACACTCCTGGAATATCCAGTGCCAAACATGGCAGCAGCTCGCCCACATCCTCGGGCTGGGCTGCAGAGGATGTTTCTGCTAAGGCCGAGGTGAAAGGAACAAAGGTGGGATGACACCCCTGACTACCCACCCAAACCCCTGGGTGTCGGGCTTTCCTTTGTTCCTGATACAGGACACAATCTTATTGCATTGTGTGGGTCATTGTGCACCAATATTGGAACAATTAATTCTACCAAGACAAGCCAAGAGTTCAAATCTATAAATATTTACTTCTCACCTCATTGACTTTCTATTTATTCCTTTGGCGCTGCCATGAGGTTTAACACTCCTTTTCACTGCCTTTGCCTGAGCAGCTTTACTCATCATGCTGAACCAAGGTTGAGAGATCATTACAATGTAACTCACACAAGGCTTCTAAGGGTAATAAATGCCTTTTCATTGACTTGAATGGCCTAAGTGTATAACAAGAGCATTCCTCTCTCCCAGCTAGAGCCCTGAGTAGCTGATCATTCCTGGAATAAAACAGGAGATGGAAGAAATTTTTTTTTATGGTTTGGGCCAAATTTTAAAGACACTGGGATTATCCTGCAGCTTTAAAATATTCCTTGTTTCTGGACAAGATAAAAAAATCTAACTTCTCCTAAAGTGTTTGTACAACATCCAAGATTGCATAGTGCAAATTCAAGGTAGATGTTAACAGGTATTATAAGGAGAAATTATTGTCAGCAAACCATCATTTACTCCAAACACAAAGATTGACCGTTCTACTCTGACATTTGACAAAAAATTGTTTCAATGGTCAGTGAAACAGATTAAAAAATGAAACTTCTACATGTAATGAAAGTCCATCTAAACACATATTGGTGTTTTGGGCATATCCCTTCCTTGAGCAAGAGCATAAATCTCAGTAACTTTGGTACTAATAGGCTATTGAATGTCAAGAAGGGATGAAAAGGCAGTAATTTCTTCTTGAACTATTGCACAGCTAATTGTTACTGTGTGGTGTCTGGGGAATATGTTTACCAGAAATTAAATATAGACATAAAAGTCAGAGGGTGAAAAAGAATATTTCTTTTTGTCTGATTATGCATAATCTCATTAATCTTATATTAAACTCTTCTTCCTAAAGTAATGTTTAAAATATGAAGCTGGCACTGCTACTGAGGAACTATGCAGAGGAGAAAAACAAACCAACAGAGAAAGTCAAATAAAGAAACAACACTGACTTTGGAGCAAATATTCCTGTAATGTTTATACAAATGTGGGGCGTTATTTTTGGCCATGATGAATTCTGCCATCTTTTCCCATTAATGCACTTATTGTAGTTACAAGGTACAAATCTTGTTGAAAGTGCACCAATTCTTTTAGAGAGTGGCAAGCCATGCCAATAACAACATCTGCTTAATAGAAAGGACTAAGCTGAATTTTGAGTATTTATTGCATGGAAAAAGCATCATTGTGAAATTGTTTCCAGCTTTTAACTGGCAGTTTTTTCTTTTCAGCATTGAACTCCTTTTATTTTGCCATTTTAAAGGGCTGCAAATGGTCGCTACTCTATTATGACTCAGAAGGGAAAAGTGCATGTTTGAATGATGAAGCTCAGCCATTCTCTGGGGATTGTATATGTATTACAAGAGTGGGTTTTCCACTGATTGATTGAAAACTATTGTTTCTGAGCTGCTGATTGCAGGATATGTCAATTTACAGACCCGCTAAAAGGTTTCCCACAAAATTATACATTGCATTTAAAATAAGCCTACAGTAAGTACTTTAATAAATTAGCATCAATATAATATTACAGAGTGGCTATATTGACACCAAAAATTGCATTTGTGAAGCTTTAAGGAATAAAGTCTAGTGACTGTGGCAAGCTAAAAGGAAGAAAATTCCATTTCTTTTACAAATGAGGGATGGAATTATTGCAGTGTTTTTACAGTCTGATCTTGACCTGTGACACTGAAGTCCTTTGTACTAAAAAGTAGAGTTTCAATACAGAAAGCAAAAACATCACCATATGCGTATTTCTTCACTCTGAGGTGGCAGTTTACATTATATATCAACATTCATGTAACCTTACTCTGATCCTAATAATTCTCTATAATCTGGAAAAAGAAAAACCTGATACCCTGTTTTACAATGTAAATATAGTAGGAAAAATTGGTTAATATATTATCTAACTCCAAATGTAATTTTCAATTTAGAGCTTAGACAGAAGTATAAATAAAGCACAATAGAAATAACCTTTGAATTTTATCAAAAACACAGAAAAATCTACTAGCACTACATCTTCCCATATGGTCAGTTTACAAAAGATCTTTTAGAATCTCTGGTTTTCAGTATTTTATAACTTTGAATTATCTTAGCCTTTACTAGGATGCAGTTTTGGACTGATGCTTTTAGCAAATATGCTGCACACTGTGTTCACCTTGCCATACATTCAGGAGGTTGGTAGCAGATAAAAACTCAAAAACTAAAATATCTTGTGACCATCTTTCACATTTTGTTAAAATGTTCTGATACAGCATTGTTAGCAAAGAGAACAGTGACATAATTCTCTCAGTGCTTTAGCTCATGGACTTTAAATGATTCTCTTGTTCAGCTTAGATAATACAAACTGGAAGAGGTCAGTTGCAGAAAACGAGAAAAGATTTCTTGGCCTAAAAGAGAATAGGAGATGACATTCCCCCATTTCAAGAAAAGAACAGAAGGTTCGAACTGTCCTTTGACTCATATATTTACCAATTTAATTTAATTAAAAGAGGGCAAAAGGATGGAGAATGTATAATTCAGGGAAGTGGTGATGGGTTAAAGCTGCTATTCATCTGCAGAAGTTACTTTTGAGTAAAGAAGGTAGTGCAGTTTCTTGTAGGCTTTATAGAAAACACAGAATATGTGAAAATAAAGTGTAAAAAGAGTCTGAAAATTCATTTGAAATGCCATCAAGACTTGAAGAACTCAGTTTTGCACTGTGCATTAAAAGAGAACTAGAAAAGCATATGGAATGCCAAGGATGCAAAGGAATCTTTGCATGAAAACTATCAAATAAGAGATGGCATTTTATGACTAATTAACTTCTCTGACTAAAGCTGTTATATCCAAGTGCAAAGAAAGGCACTGCTAAGAAATATCTTTTAACAAAACCCCGGAGTTCAGCCACCGCTGGTGCAGGCTGAGTGGCTGGCAATGCTCCCCCAGGGTTCACTGGAGTATCTCTACAAGAGCTTATCTCACATGGACGTGGCTCAAAGTCTGTACACACCTGATGCTGAAATGTTCTGTCCCCTGTACCAAAAGATGAGAAGGACACCAGGCCAGTTGTAGGTGTTTATCTTTCATCACAACATTACCACTGTTAGAAAAAACCAGATTCCATGGATTTATTAAAGAGGGGCTGCATCACGTAAACAAAGCACACTTGTGCAGTCGTACAGAATCTGGATAAATTACTTTTCAAATTTCATGTCCTTCACTTTTCAAAGATGCACTACAAAGTAAGAAAGGTAACATCTAAGCTCAGCAGAACGTGGCATCATTAAGAAGTGCTCACCCACTAGAAGTTCTACACTGCACAATCTATTTGGCTTGGCTGTACATACATATGGGTTTATTTTTCCATCTCAGGGATTTTTTATATATATATATGTATATATATATAAGCAAACTTAATCTAGACTTGGAGGATGGCTACTGTTCAAAGTGAACTATGTGTAGGAAACAATCCCTTAATTTGCTACAGTAATTTGAGGGCTGATTCAAAAAAATCAAAGTCATGGTTATAAATGGCTTAGCAGAGTGTCTGTCTTTTGTGTACATGGTGGAGCATTTTGTTTTTCTTGATTGCTATACGGGTACTGCTGCTTGTTTCCAAGTTACAGAACACCTTAGCTGGAAATTCATGAATTTCAAAACATTTACGGTTTCCTAAGCTTAGGCAGGGTTTTTGAATTTTACATCCAACTGTTTTCAAGGATTATTCTGTATTATGTTTTCTGCATAACAAATTTAGCTAACATCCTTGCACTTCTCTGCTTTCTCTTGATCACATTGTAAAATAACCACAGTAGTTTAAATACAACTGTGGGAATAAATATATGAGATTTCCAGCCACCATCTGAGATAAATATTTGCATAATGTTTAGTTAAATCTCTACTGAAAAGACTAAGACCATTTATCACTGTCCAGATGGAATCCTGAATTTATCAAAGCATACACACCTTTACTGATATTAATTTAGGTATTTAGAAAATCCAAAGCCAGTTTCCATTCACTGAGGTTTTCTAGAAGTGAAAGGGCACTGTAATGGTCATTAAAAATCATCAGAGACAGTTTCATCCCCAGGCAATGCTTAAAACCTTAGTGTACTTCATTTTGCCATCTACAAGTGCAATATTAGAGATTTTAAATCTCTCTGGATAAAAATATCTTACATTTTTTTTAAAGAAAAATATATCATTAATCAAATTTCAAAAGAAATGGTTCTTTATGAAGCTGATAAAGACAACTGGTTTCTTCTGGAAACTTACTTTGCTAAACATCTGATTACCTACCTAGATATGTTATAGTCCCTGAACACTCACTAGACATCCAGCAGTGAAACAGAGGAGCATTTAACTCAAACACTGATGAAGTCCCAAAAAAGAATAAGCAAAAGAAAATGTGACTAAATGTCAAATGCATTGTTTGTCCTACCTCCTGCAGCTTCTGGAGATAACCTGTTCCATTAATGATGACAACCAACAATGCAAGTGTGCTGGGAAATATCCAAACTATTCCTTTTACTGCAGCAGCACATTCCATTTCCAGACAGAAAAAAATATCCTTAATGTTAAAGGAACTGAGAACAAATTTTTTATTTCATTCTCATAAAAGATTTCCTCAGTTAAATTCCTCTGGTGGCAATGACTCTCCTGATTCCCTGCTACATCCTACAGTACCTACTTCAGTGAAAAGTCAGGAAGCCAGGCTACTATTGGAGTATTTTGTACTTTCTATGGATAATATTTAGAGTACTATTGGTAAAAAGAGCAGGTGCAAGCACAGTGAATATTTCAGTATTTATTTATGGCAACTAATGTTTTGAGAATAATTACTGTCTTTTTAGACTGAACATACCTCTGGAAGGGGAGGGCAAAGAGCTAAGAAAGGCACTAAATTTTCATCTAATTAAAAGCCTTCATAAATATTGCATAGACAGGACCAGAGCAATGACTGGTTTGGTCATGGCCTATTTTTCCTGTAAATATTTGGGTACTTGACTCTGGAAACCTTAATGTTCTTAAGAGGGGCACACATTTGCACATGGATAGACTGCAATGTGATTGGTAATCCCAGCACCGATCACAATGGCAGGAATTGTTTCTTTTGGTATGTTCACACCCCACAGTGCCAAGGACAACATCACTGCACAGGATGGAGAGAGATCACAGCCAAAGGTTACAGAAATGGGAATGGCAGAGGATTCCTTCTCTAGGGTGGAATTCAAAGCTGATGAAACCTAAAGCTTAACCCTCCCATTAATTTTGCCAGCAGGTGCAGCAGAATTTACAAAAGTACACTTTTGTACATTTTTATTTTTCATTCAAAGCTTGTAAAAAACATTTTGATAAAGAATATTATTTTGGAGTAGGTGAAAGGATGTAAATGATTCTGTTTAAAACTCTGTATTTGAAAATTACACCCTATAGTACAGTTATATAGAATATTCTATCATAATGATTTAGTAACATGCCACATTTATTCATCACTAGTAAAAACCAATCACACAAGATGCAGAGCACAAAGGACTGAGACCCAGGATTCTTTTTATAAAAAGCAGCAAGACTGACCTCGCCAGGTAATGAGCCTTTCTCTGCACAGACTTCCAGAAGTTTGCATCCTGCTCACTCACCTTGGCAGAACACTGAAACAATTCGACAGTTGTTTCACCAGGGCAACTTGGACCTATTTTGACCTTAGACTATCCTAAATATTAAAAAATAATGCAACAGACCCAAATTAAAATAAAGTCTACTTCCCTTTTGAGTTCAGCACTTCAAATAGTTATATTGTTATGTGGTTCCAGGTGAAAAAAGCTAAAACTGTATCATTATTTCATTTTATAAAAGCTACAGATAGAATAGATGCAATCCAGAAATGCACACCTAAGTGTGTATATGCAAGCATAAATAGCTTACAGAAATGGACAACAACCAATGAGTCACTCAGTGCTGCTTTTGGAGGTGCTGGTGGCTGGTACAGTTTAGGCTCTTGCAGTTCCCTGCAGGTACATTCTCTCATCCATATGAAATTATTTACCCCCCTGACTGTTCCCTCAACTCAGTGAGTATGTCACAGGAGAAAGCTCGGCAGCAGTCACTCTTGTTAGAAGCACTGTTTCATGGGGCTGGCTTAGGGAGGCACTCTGCCAAGAGCTGAGCTGATCCCCTCAGTGGGAAGGTGACCCTCACTGTCCCAGGAGCTCACAGCAGAGGAGCAGCCCCGTGCCTTTGAAGAGGAGCTCCCGATCCCTGATCCCATCGCAGGAGGCCAGGCTGCAGCCTGCAGGGTGTGCTCAGCTCAGGCAGCAGTGCAGGGCAAAGGAGAAACCACTGCAGCAAGGGCTGAGCAGTCCTGAGCAGCTCCCTGTGCCACCAGACACAGCCTGGGATCTGTGAGAGGAGGCGGCACAACCACCAGAAATTAACTGAGGCACCAGAGCTTTTTGTGAGCAGGGGAGGCTTGGATTCTCTTGACACATATCCCACTGCAGTGGCCTCCTGACACCCCTGCAGTGGTGCCAAGGTCAGAGGTCTTTGCAGCCCATGTGCACAGGGCACTTTCACCTGCCTCAATAAGAGAATTCCTGCTCAGTCATAGCTGGATGCAGAACTCACTTCTAGGTCATGAGGAAATCATGTACAAATGGTTTTTGTGTTTTTTTGGTTTTTTTTTTTTTTTTCTCTATTTACTCAAGTCATTAGATTTTTCCAGTGACTTAAAAGCAGGCCCAAAATATATAAGGCTGAAGGAAATGGATTTAAACTAAATATGAGGCTTGAATATCTTTTTTTCCAAAACAAAGTTTGGAAAATGCAAAGCTCAAGAGGAAAAAGAAAGCCAACAGAAAGTCCTGCTTCTTCAAAAACTGCAAAATTTGTTGAAGTTACTTCTTCCTGAACAAAGAGGGGATCTGGGTTCCTTTAGAAGCAGGAAGACCTCTCCAGTTAAACCCAGGTGCAGGTCACCCTGGGCAGCACAGTGTATGCATTTACCCCACAGATCCATGTGCTGAGCCTGGAGGTGGATGCAGCAGCTGTGAGTCTGCAGTGCCTTGCACAGGTCTGGATTTGTCTTTAGAGTCATTTCCAGAATTATGATTGGTAGGATGTGCTGGCTTGCACAGGGGACAAGATAAATACAGTGACATTTTGTACAAGAGGTGACTGTGCTCAAGGAGGTGGACAGATGCATTGTCACAGTGCTTCCAACCCTGCTAATAAACCCTTCCATGGGTAAGCCTGGCTGTGTTCTCTGGTTTCTCTACACCCACAGCACAGCTAAAGTGCAGGCTGGATAATGTACATGCCTCTGAACAGTTTCTGTTTTACCAAGGATTATTTGTAAAACCAATGGGTGAAGCCTTTCTGCTACAGACACCAGCTGATCCCTGTGACATCTGATTTCATATGACTGGAATCAATCATTTATGTGCCCTTATCAGGTATAATTTTCTTTCCTGCCTTCCCCCACTGAACTTAAACCCTGACCCCTTTTCAAACAGCTGCAACATTTTCATTTGGTGCTATGAGCAATCTCAGAGCTATTGCCACTGTTTGAAGATAGCAGCATTACTCATTACCTCTCTTCATGTTCAACATTAAAATGTAATTTTGGACAGTCAACAACTTATTGTTTAAATTAATCATGGACAGATATACTGACATCCATTTTTTCCTTTTGTTTCACTGAGCTGAACTTCCTTTGATTCATGTGCTAATGGAAACAAATGATATAATCCACAATGAATAATTTTGCTCTGCTTGAGATGTGCAAGCAATAATAAAAAAGTAAACACAAGTTATCAGAATTCCTTGTAAATGCTACAACTGCTTTCTTTGTAATGACAACAGATATTTATCTGCTGCCTTCTTTTCATTTATATGCAACATAATGAAGCAAGTGAAAGTGTGTTTCCTTTTGAAAACAAAAATTGCCAGGATTAACAATTCATACCAAACCATGGATGATGATTTTCACTGTGTGTATCAGCACTGTCTGTCAGCAGGTTAAATCAACTTCATTTAAAATTCTTCTCTGCCTGTCACTTACATTTGCATGATGCAGATTTTGCAGTAGGAGGATTTTCATAGTCATGTTTATCCATATATGACTGAGACCTAATCTATATCTAATTTTATATCTAGAGTGAGGTAGGAAAGGGCTTTTCTAGGATAAGAATATATACAAGAGCTTTTATATTACACTAGAAACAATATTAAAAAACAAAGTTCAGAGAAGTCAGAGCCTGTTACAATAATACAACTTCCTCACTTCAGGGTGAGAGTACAAAGGGGATATTGGCTGTAACAAACATGATCCTACCATTAGCTCCCATTCCTGCAAAGGCCCACGCTACAGAACTCTTCAAAAAATACTAACAAATAGCAAGTATAATGAACCTTAGTGTCTTATGGCAACAAATATGGCTGAGAGGGATGTTAACCCTCTTAACATCATATCAGCATTTGTTCAGGGGGGCACCGAGGTATCCACATTTGATAAGCATTGAAGGCTGTTGAAGAATATGCTGTGCCCTGGAATTCAAACATGGTTTAAACAAGTGCTGGTGCATCAGATCCTTCTGTCCCTGGTCTTACTCTGCAACACAACAAAGGCAAATAACTGCAGGCAAATAGGAAGAGGCAAGTGGGGATAACAATTATTTGAATCATTGCAGTTATATTTTTCATAATTCACTGATTTTCACCCATAGATTTGGTTTTTAAAACAGCTCTGCCAAGAGAGCTTGGACATCTTCCTAAGCTGTGCCCTTTAGGCACAGAGACCAGCCTGGTGACATTGTTTCCCCAAGTTCCCCAAGCAGGACTTAGACACTGCTGCCAGAAATACCTGCTCACATTGCTATTTCATGAAAGAAACTGGGTTTTGCCACATGTATTTCCTGTCTAATTCACTGTCTAAAAGCTATTCAAACTCAAAGTGCACATGACCATGGACAGTAAAAAAATGCTATCTAATGTTTGGCTAAATAATTACTCTTCCTACCTCTCTCATTTTTTATTTTTCAATATCAAACCATTCTTCATATTTAAATGAACCAGATTGTTACCTCAAATCAAACAAAAAATACTCAAGTAATAATTATAAATTAATGAGTCTAAAACAAGAGCTTGGAAAAGAAACATTTGAGTGGTAGAAAGAAGTTCTTGAAAAGTAAGATCTGGTCTACTTATTCCAATCAAAATGCTTCTTAAATCTGTTTAATATTCACAGAAAGCAGACAGAAATAAAACCAAGTGTTTTGGTTTGAGCATGTATAAAGGGAAGAAAACATGCTTCTGAGGAAAGGGGAATAAACGAAAAGTAATCTATGTCAACTAACAAAAACTGATTTATATTCCCAGTCTGAGGAAACAATCAGAAAGAAACCAAAATAAGATTGTTTGACCTATGCACCAGTCATAGCATATGCTTTAAAGAGGGGAAAAAAAATAAAAATGAATGCAATGTATCCCTTATTACCTTCCCTGGCTTTATATGTCCAGAGAGAAGATGTATGAGATACATTTCTGAGGCTGAATTTTTCACAAACAGTTTGACAAATTAAACAATCACAGAAATATAAGATGTCCACAATCTCAGGTAGAATTCTCCATAAGTGATATATTGTTCTCATTAGAGTTTTAAAAACAGTTTTATGTACAAAAATAGATGCTTAAGAAGACAAAAGAAAACAAAAAATGTTATATAGCAGATTTTTTCCCCTCTGCCTATGAAGTGAAGTAATAAACCTTTCCCAAGTTTTCTATAAATTTTGTTGAGTTCTGAGAGAACAACCTTCAGGAAGACATTCTTGCAGTTGTGTTTTCTCCAACATGGTCCAGAGTGATATATGATATTCTTAGAGATGAGAATCAAAAATATTAGCTTCCACATTTAACATTTTTGTTTTGCATATGATAGCATTCTTCCAAATTCTTCCATAGGTCTAGATTTAAAAATTAAGCAAAAAAACCCCAAAAAAGCCTCTATTAATTTCAGTTCCTTCAGTCTGGGGATTAGCAGACTTGTTTTTGGAGGGGATATGATTATCTATGCTGGAAAACCTGACACATTTTTCAGGCTGATTCTACAATCCCTCAGCATGTGTGAAAACTCATTGCTACCATCTTTGTTAGGTGGTGCAAGAAACCAGGAAAATGACTTCAAGGAAAACATGTTCCTAATTTCAGTAAATTAGAATGAAAGAAATGAAAAAAGAATCTGCCCTTTAAATCCCCAATGAGAACTATTTGTATAGAGTAACAGCATGGTTATTCCTTGTTACAGAAACACATTTCATCTCAACTGGACCCACATTTCCCAGCATTAATTACAATGCAGATCTTCAGTCATCTATTGTTCCAGCAAACTATGTGAAGTTCTCTTCCAAACTCTTAGAAGATTACAGATAAAAAGTTGACTTCAAGACAAGCACAAAAAATATGCATTTCAATCATAAGACCCCCAAACCAAATTTGTTCATGGATTGTTTTTTGGATTTTTTTTTAAACTTTGGAGGAGCATGTTACACTTTTACCATATTTAGAGTTTCAATTTTACATTTCAGAAGATGTCACTGTGATATAAATGTCAAAAATAGCTAAAAAGTGAAAAATGTTGATCTTTCTCTCCTAGCATTCATCAAGGAAAAAAAAATCAGGTATCACAAGATTACAAGAAAATAAAGTTTCATTGTCTCTTTGATGTAGTTTATAGAAAATAGGTTTTTTCTAGGGGTCAAGCAAGAACTTTGAATTCAAGAGAGAGAATAATATTGATACATTACAAATAAATCAACAAGTTGAATATTTTAGTACCCCAGTAGCGTAAAGTGAATAATTGACTGATTTGTGTTTGTTCTCCTGCTTAACCTAGAAAGTGAAACGTTTTTCTTTCATTCACTAATGTGCAAGGCTTTTCATTAATATATAATACGAGGCTGTATTTAATTAAGTTCATTGCAATTTTACTTTTGATTGCACCTAATTGTATTCCAACACAAAACATCATTCTGACATGAAAATTCAAAGTAGTTTAATCATGTCCAAATAAAATATTTTGATTTAAATTCTCCCTTCCCATTTTGCTTTATTTTCTTTTATCTTCTCTTTTTTTTTAACAGAAAGCAATGTGCTATTACTTAATTATATTCATCTTGGCAAAAGTACTTTTCTTTGAAATTTGTATTGAGTTATATATCTGAGACACCTGTAGATATCTATGCATACTAGAATCCCAAACACATATAAACTGTTGTGTCTCTTCATACACCATAGTGATTGTATGAAGTAATGATAATCTGCAGGTTTATGTTTTGATTCCAGCCACTCTGTGAATCTTGAGTGTCCTCAAATTGAGTGATTAGTTTATAACTGCCCACTTTACCTAACATTAACATTGTTCTCTTTGTTCTCTAACAGACAGCAGAACTGTCCCCTGTGGCTGACCATAGAGATGATTATTAACCAAGGAAGCCTTCAAATCAGAGTCCTTACTACTGAGGACAGTAAAGTTTGGGAAAAATTACTACAACTTAATACTGGACATATTCAGCCTTGCAGAAGGACTTGCCAAACCAAAAGGAAAAGGTGATCAGCATTCCCAAGCTGGGGAGGGAAGCCTGTGTGAAGCAAGAGGCAGCATTCACAAACTGTCCAAGTGAAGAAAAAACATCAATACATTCTGGCCACTGAAACAGGAAAAACGCACCACAAAGCAAACAAAAACAAACAAACAAACAAACAAAAAACAGAGAGAACTTTCTCTATGGAAAGTGAAAAGAAAACACTAGAAAGGTCAGTATCATTATGGGATCATTAAGTCCTTTTTAAGGCACAGTGGAGCTCACACACTGAGCATGGCCCTACCCCAAAATGCTAAAAATTTACAAAGCTCTAATGCCCAAGGCACAGATTCATAGGTATAAAAGGTAGGAATTTCCCCTAAAAGAGGCTCAGCAAAGCCCTGGACCACCTGCTGCTGGGAGCTGCTGTGGGGTGGTACTGCCATGGACTGCTTCTTCCTCACCTTCCAGAGCAGCACTGGAGAGAAAAACTGGAGATCTTATCACTGAAATAGTCATAACTGTAACAAATACTAAAATAATTTTTCTACAATTTCTGTCCTTAATTGTTTCCTTTTACTTCAAAATTTTCCTTTAAGATTAAGTGTTCTGTCACCTGAATTAATGTTTTCAGGTAATGGATGTGAAGAGAAATTTGGAGATCTCAGTTCTAATGCAATCACTTTTCAGCAAACAATTTTATAAGCTATTTTTCAGGGAGCCTTTAATTCTATGGTTTAGACCTGACCAAGTTTATTAATGACTGTAATTATGCAGATTATAGGTGCAATACCCAAACATATAAGCAGAAACATTTTGCAGTTACAGCCAAATGCAAGTTTGCAAAATCCTGTTCCCTGTTATTCTGTACCATCCCAGCATTCAGCTGTCACTGTGTGCTCTAATTCATGGTCAGATCCTGTGAGAGCAATATTGATAGACATTCCCTTTGGCTGTTTAATGGCACTTGCATAATTGGAGACACAGAGAGTTAAATGTAGAAGAAAGAATGACTGTATTCAACTCACTGTTTGCCTTGCACTTTCTAGGGCCTGAGGTGGTCAGTTCTGCTTGGTTTTGGTAGAATCTGCCCAAGTGTTGCACAGTTTACAACACAGCTGCTCTTCTGGATCAGCTGGCTCCCAGCAGAGGAGCCAAGTCTGGTTTTAGCTTCACAGACTAGCACTCAGACTAACAATATTTATTTCTGTATTTTTAAATAACTTAATTCTGCATTTACTCCTAACTCTCAATTTCAAACATTTTACTGTGATTCCTTTGTAAAGCTGCTTATATCTGTTACATGAGGAGTATTAGGGCTATGAAAACCCCAATTTGTCAGCCTACATCAACTTTTAACACACTCCAGACTGGTTCACCTCTTTCCCCCTTCATTTTCCTCTGGTAAATCCTAATCAGAAAAAGGCCATCTCTAAGGTCTGGAGAGAATATCAGAGTGACACTGTGACTCAAGGAGATACCAGCACTGAAGATAGCTTCCACCTACTAAATCAGCTCTAATTCATACTTTCATCACTCTAAGTTGATGAATATTCTCTTAAGAATTTGAATGCCACTCTCAAGTAAATAATGGTAAAAGGGCAGCTATATTTAGAATATCACAAATATATAGCTTCAGAGGTAAGGCTCTGCATTTTACAAAATATCAAATATCAGTAGAATTCTCCTGCATGTTTCAGGCAAATACCACACAGAAGTTAAGAGTGTAAAAATTTTAAACCATGTCATGGTTCCCTATAATTTTACAAATAACTTTTAATGATTCTGTTTTCTGAGATTACTAACTTGAACATTTGTGGCTTATAGCATTCATGTTAGGTATTCACAGAAAAAAAAATCACTTTATATTTAATATACCTAAAATGAGAAGCACTGGAGGGCTGACTTCTATTTGGTGGGGGGACTTCTATTTTGGGGAGGGGAGTACAAAACACTTGTGAGAGGGGCAGATATTCTGATACATGCAACAGCTGCTTATCTGAAATGTAAAGGCTGAGTAATTGTGCTACAAAGGAAAAAAAAAACAACAAAACAAAAAAACCCAAACAAACAAACAAACAAAAAACCCAAACAACTTCAAGAAGGAAACCACCCATTCTCTGAAAAGTATGAAAAGAACAAAAGTACAATTCCTTGTATAAGCTGGATTTTCTGTTCCCTTTCTATTTGACATAACTTCTGTAATAGAATGATGTTTCTGTGCATGTCACACAAACACCCCAGAGTTATTGCTCAAATGATCTCCTCAGAGATATTTGAATGTTGTCTACTTCTCCAGTCAATTGCAGTTCTGATGTTCCACACTGTTACCCCACTTGGATTCCATTAACACCTAATTTACAAGCATAAACCATGTAAATGGTTGGAGCAGATGCAAAAAAATAATTATAATTTGGGCTGAAGTCTTCATTTCCCAACCTAATTCAGTAACAATAAAATTCTCTCTCTAAAGCATAGACAGGAAGACTTAGGCACAAACCCAACTAAATAAATAGTTACAGCCTTCGGCATTTAATTCCTGGAAGCAGCTCGTGAATGGAAGAGCAATGTCCAAAATTATGAGACAAGCAGTGCAGGGCACTGTTCTCTAGATAAAGATTAGAATGGTAAAATTATTATGGAATAGGAAATTCTTAGTATCTCTAATTAATTTTTTACTCATAGCTTTAAAACACACAATACTTTGTTCCAAGGCAAGTTTCCTGGGTGCTAAAGAAATTTTCCACTAGGTCCTACTTCAGTCTACAGATCGAGCTCTCTTTCTGAGTTGATTTTGTGCAAGAACTTAAGGTCACTTATCTCATAAAACCCAGCACAAAGCACAGAGAGTTCTGCTGATGGCACCTGGGAAAGAAAGGACAGCGTAACCTCCCCAGGAGCTCAGCCCTGATCTCTGGAATCACTCTCAAGCAGTTTCCAGAGGATAACATTTGGGTGGTGGAACAAAAGCTGTCTCATTGGTGTTAACTTCCTTCTGGCAAGAAGGCTGAACTTCTATAGTCCGAAGTTGTACTGACATTTATCTGTCCACTCCACATTTTCACTGCATCCCTTTCCTTGCCTCTGTCGTGTTTTTTACAGGGCACACCCACACTGCACTGGCCAAGTGCCCCAGTTCACTTTGTCAGGAGAGGAGCTCATGAGTTCCAGTCAGATGAGAGACGCTGCCAGCCTCACTCACAAACCCTATGAGCCCTGGGACAAACCAAGAGCACGTGAAGAAAGGAAATGCTGCAATTATGCAAATGCTGCAAAAGGTCATAATCCCCGCACCTGAAGTTTTACTGTGCTAGCTTACTTTGGAATTAATAACAGTGGTCATTGATGATTAGCTAATTAAACAAACAGAACTAAATTAAATTAGTAAAAACTTCCACAAACTTTTAAATGATTAAACATTTTTATTGTATTCAAAAACTCTTGTACGCTTGCGCATTGATTTAATGTATTAATTCATGTCTGTGACTACACTCAACATCCTTACATACCATTTTCAAAAAAAATCCTGATAATCAGTACCAGGATTCTTATTTGATGACAATGAAAATATACTGAGAATCCAAAAATTTGCTACAAACCATCCCCAATCAGTCAATGAACTTAGACAATAACGTCCTGCTTATGCTTATTTCACAGACAGAAATGCTAAATTACTGTTTACATTATTTTTGATACACTATCTGTGTAATTTCAACAATAGTGACTTTTATCTATTTCCTAAATTGCAGGGAAAATTAAATATTCAATATTTACTATTTCAGAAATATAACTGCTAACACAAAAGACCTTGTCCTGCATTTCATACTACTGAAGGTCTTGAGGGGGATATTTAAACCCCTCTGCATTTTTCAGAAGACCCTTTTTGAATTTTAAAAATCTCTCAGGCTAATTCAGGATAAGCAAAGTAAAACACTAAAAGAATAAAACAGAACAGAGGATCTGGGTAACATCCATAAAAACATTTGCACACTGAAAGCTCAGAGTTTGCACCTGCAAAATCTCTTGTTCCAAAATAAACAGTATTTATAGGACACTGTGTATGTCACTTGAAAGCAGTTTAACCTTTCTAAGGAAACACAAAACTCATAATTCTAGCATTTACATGAGTGTTGACTACTTAGTGCTTTGAACAGTTTAGAGAGAATAACACAGATCAATGAATTAAAGATGATCTTTTTCTTAATGAATTAAAGCTGATCTCTTTTCTAAGAACAATATGAAAAAAATATTTCTGAAACAAAAAAATCCCTAAAATTTGGCTTTTCCAGACCACCATTTTATTCTTATAACTTTGGGGCCATCTCCCAGTGACACTGTTTGAGATAACTGGCCAGCACTCAATGGGGTATTGCCTGTGCCCCCAGCTCTCAGACATGGAAAAGCAGGATCCAGGAGTCTCTAAAAGCAGAGATTTATCACCCACACAGAGACCACAGAACCTGCAAGGAATGGCAGCACTCAGCCTGACACCCTTGTGTGACTGCTGTACTTCATTTCACTGACATACTCCATCTAACCCTGACATCGTGGAGAGAAGTCAAAACAAGTGCAGCCAGCTTGGATAAAGAGAGAAAACAATCAGAGAATTCAAACTATGGACCCGAGCACCAATCACCGTAAGTACATGAAATACTCCTGTAAGCAGCACACTTGAGCAGAAAAATAGAACTGTGGCACATCAGTTCTCTTCTGTGACCCAGAGAACCCCGAGCACAGAACAGAGAGAACTGAGTTGGGGCATATGAAACTGAAAAGTTTTATTCAGAGACGGCCTTGAAACTCAAGCTTTCAACAGCTCAGAAAAGTTAGGTAATCTCTATTTCTCTAATAGAATATATTTTTTGCTACTTATGCAAATCTTCTGTGCATGAAGGTGCCTGGTTGAAAATTCGACAAGTACTAGAAGGGAGCTGTCATCATGATTGGTGAGGAAGTCAGAATTTTGAATATTCACTATTTACAATTTTAAAAATTACAGTAGGAATGAAAGATATTGACTGTTGGCCACCAACATGTTAGCATGCATTTTTCAGAAGATTTCATTCTAAATTAGAGTAATCACACACAAAATTAAATATTGAAAACTTTTACAGAGTGTAAAAATTGGTTCCCATTTCTGTGTTTTCTTTATACTGAATTTCGTTTTGTATCAGCTCAAAAACATACAGCAATTTAATACCATTTCATAGATCCTTAGACAGAGACTGATTATCCTTTATTGATTATATAATTTCTTTTAACTTCCTACTATATTTTCTCCTGCATTCATCTGTCTTCCTTAGTGAATTCTGCAAATTTGTTGAAACATCCTTTTTGCTTTAGCTCCTGACATTAACTACCAGAAAAACTTATATTTCTGTAGGGGTTTAACATAGAATACTCTCTTGTTCATGTAATCACTTATGTCACTTGAATGGATGTTTCTGTTGGGCTCAGGTCCTTCTGCATGTCCCTAATGCTCCCGGGCACCTCGTGGGTTCCAGGGAGCTGCCTGGCAGTGCAGAGCTCCCCGGGGCACCTGCTGAGAAGGGAAGGGGTGCCAGGAGGCTTGAGCAGGCAACTAAACTGGGCAGCTGTGAGAGTGGCTTGGACAGAGGGTCAAGCAGAGCAATAAGGGAGACCAGAGGGTGAAGAAACCTGATGGAGGGAAATCCAGTTAATTGCCTTTAGCTTTTATTTTCTTGGGTTTTTTTTCATTTGCCAAAAAACTAATAGAATCTGAATGAAGGACATTACTTGCATGTCTTATCTCTTCACTTCTAAACAGAAGGAATTGAATTCTGCTTCACTGACCATACACTGAGATCAGCAGGCTGCCCAATGTTTTGTTTAAAAACAAATAGAAATATTTCTGTACAATTTTGTGTTTAAAGAATGTTGTTACTGACAATGTATTTGAATCCATCTTTATAAATTAAGATATTGTATTTAATTTGACCGAATCATAGAATAATTTAGGTTGAAATGGACCTTTTGCTCTGTGCTCTCGAGTAGATCAGATTGATCAGGCCATAGTCCAGTCAAGCTTTGAAAATCAGCAAGCTTGAAGACACTGCAATGCAGTTGAACAAATCTTCTAATTTTAACCACACTCATGAGGAAAACATTCTTACACCTAACCAGAATCATGTCACAGCTTGTGACCATTGCCTCTCATGCTCTCACTGTAGGACTCCAAGTCTATAATTTCATGTTCTCTCTACTGTCCTATCAAGCACTACAGATATCATCAATATCTCCCCTTGCCCTCTTACGTCTTCAGCCTTAAACTCAGCCCCCTCAATCTCTCCTACCTGTGCTCCAGCTCACATTAAAGAGGTTTAACATTATTGATCCCCACATGACATTGGGATCACTGGTCACACCGGGCCACCAGTCTTCTCATGGCAGCCCTGTGAGCTCAGTCAGTTTTCCACCCATCTTTTCCACCCACTTCAGCAGTCTGCGCCTCTCTGAACTGACTAAGCCGACTGTAGGAGAACCATGCTGAAGCCCTGCTACAGCCCAATTACCCACCAGCCCACCACCAGGCTCTCTCCAGTGTGTCCATGTCTTCCTGGTCCTAGGGAGCCCAAAGTAGATACAGCACTCAATTTGGGATCTCAAAAGTGCAAAATAGAGGGGGAAGATCACTCCTCTGAAGTTGCTGGCTGCACTCTTGGTAATGTGGCACAGTATGGGGTCAGCCTTCCTCACTGCAATATCATCTCTGTTGTATTATATGATCTCACACAGCCTTTCCAGGGAAGAGCTCCTGCTGAGCACAAAAGACTCAACTATTCTCTCACAGCATTGCTATAGCAATCAGTTTGTTTGATTTTGGCAGTTCTGAACATTCCAGGAGATGGAGAAATGTCAGTAATCAAAAAAGAAATTGTGGCTAGAGTAGAGGAAACAATGAAGGTTGCATAATAACCTGTCTTACTTCACCAAACAATTCAAAACATGATTGAATTTTTGATACTACAAGTAAAAAATTCCAATGATCCTAAAGCTACCCTACAACTGAATGCAATAACTTCTATTGTTTTAGATACCTGTTACTTACAATATAGACTATTGCAATTATTCTGTGACAAACTTTTAAATCCCAGTTAATCCTTGTATTGCTCTTCTAACGTCCATGTGGTACCAATCTACTGTAACATTTTAGAAGACACACTTTAGCACCCTGCTGGAGTGAAATCCATTTTCTGTTAGACTTTCAGTACTCCATGGATGTATGAAGATTATTTTGCTATCTGATAGAAAACAGATTTATGCAATAATATTACATCATTGGCCTCTATACAACAATTGATGTATTTGGTCTTTAATAACTTCAACAAGAGGCAATAATTTAAGTTTGTGTAAATTATTCTGAGCTGAAAAAGATGCAAGTATTTCTAATATTGACAAAAAGTGAACAAATATCAGCTGAAAGTGGTTTGGTACATAGTACAATGAATTCATGGGAATTACCTGAATTATTTAAGTCAACATCAAAGCTTCAAAGCATAATTTTTTTATTCCAAAATTATGTTTCACTCAAATTGTCTTTAATTTGTTTAAAATTAATTTTTACAAATTTACGTATTAATACAGCAATTTTATTTGCAGTAAAGAGAAAGCAGGATGAGAGCTGAAGTAAAGCTGAAGTTAATATTATGAAGAACTTGTGGGATCAGAGCAGGGAAATCAACTTAACTAAATCACATAGTTTTTAAAGTAAAACATATGGGTTATTCTTACCTCTATATCAGATTTTTTCCCCCTTTTTCTTTATTTTCCCCAGAGCTTGTTCCTGAATTATTAGCTAGGATGATAGCTAATAATTGGTGGAAATACCATTTCCCCAACATGAAGACATTATTTGTGGTTTTACCATCCAATATAAGACCAGGGAGAAAAGAACTTACTCTAGGGAAAAAAGCAGGGGGGAAAAAAAGACAACAGAGGGGTCAGGTAGATCCTCCACAGTTTGATAATTACCTTATTTTCCAATAGAAAGAAGAACATGTCACTGGTACCCAAAGTTGCAGATGCCTCCTAACAACCTGAAGAAAATGCTAACAGCAGGCCCAACACCCATCAAGGAGCACAGTTGTATATTTTCTCTCAGTGGTTCCCCCTAGTTAATGATTTAAACAGGAGTTTCAATATGCACGTGCTTCCTCTGAGCATACCACTGCTTGGGTGAGACAGTGACCACCTGCATCCTTACCACAACACCCACTCTCTTACCACAATCAGCACATGAACAGGCAAAATTACCAAGTCATATTCCTGAAGGAGAAAGTAATAGCAAAAATTGGAATAAATTCTTGCTGATTTCAGTCAGTGTTTAAGGTACCTTACATTACACTAGCAAATGCTATGGAGGTTTGCCTAGATGAGAAACAGCAGGAATTACCACTCAGTGTCACTTTCTGGACCCAGAAAGTGCCTCTCCCTGGCACTTTACAGCAGAGTTCATGGATATCAGCATATGCAATGTCATGCATCTCTGCATGGCACAGCACAACACACTTCCCACTTCAATTTCCAGCCTTCGATTGCGATTGGTAGAGATATTTAAACCAATTGCTACTGCTCTGAGAAAAAGCATAAGTGGCAAGATTGTTCTGCTCATTTTCCATTTAGGCCTGAAATATTAATAGCTCACATACATGGCAGTGGATTGTTAATGAGAGCAAAGTACAGTATTTTGAATGGCCACCTGCATACTCCATACTCCAGACTACAGAGTCAGAACTTCTTTATGGGTGCTGCTCTTTTGTTATTAAAAATTAATTCCATTTTTATTTAGGTGAAGAGTGCAATGCCATTAGTATTATCGGTACACAGTGTGCCTTTGGGCTGGGAAAAGCAGGGAGGGAGAAAAAGTTAACTTCAATGAGAACTTTCTCAATTTTTTTTTCAGTAGATGCACTACAGCATGCACACCATGACACATCGGGTGTGCTCCTGCCCTTCTCAGAATAAAAACATGGTTCTAGTTGGCAAATAGATGCCAAATTTCCTCAGACACATCATCCTAAAGAGAAGTCTTCCAAACTAGCTGCATCCATCTCTAAAAATCAACCAGCCTTGCTTGACAAAGGCATGAACCTGGATTATCCAAGCATTGTTAATTAGTGTGTCATTCAGGGATCAAGACTCATCTATTTTCCTGCCACCACTTATTAAGAAATGGTATTTTCATCAGTCCACTAGCTCATAGCTCGTGTACAAAAACTGTTTTCTAGCAACTAAATTTCATGTAACAGAATGTTTGACATTGCCAATAGATGGGAGAAATACATTTTTCAGATGGACAATTTCACATACCCATTTAAATATTCCCTTCTGAGAAAATGACAGTAGCTCTTACCACAAGAGACATGATACAAACCTGCATGCTGGTGAACCAATTATGTGATGTAAACTCCATATTCTGAAACATCAAACCATTAGCTATGAGTGCAAAAGCCATTGTCTCATGTTTGACATGTCTAACCCTTTAGGTTTTTTCTTAAAATTAAAAAAAAAAAAAAAAAAAAAAAAAAAAAAAAAAAAAAAAAAGCTCCAAAACAATGAAGAAACCTATTAGAAGATGTCAGGGAGATGAAATTCTGGTAGTACAGCTGTAAATTTAAGATTCAAAGCCACATAGGCAGGAAAGAAAACAAATCAAGTCATAAAAACTCAGTGTGTACCCATAGGCTCTCATATCCTGCTTTCATTCTCTACTTGACTCAGGACTAAAAGCACATCTCTAGTTTCATTTTATAAGATACTTTTAATTTGTGCTTTTATTTTAAATCTTTTTTTTTCCTGAAATTTTACACAATGTGACACAAATTGCACACTGCAGAGAAAACTGTCTGTCTTGGTGAATGAAACCATTTTAATCTCAAGGGCTTTATTATCTGTTAAAATCTATTTAAATATAAGCATTCAATTTTATATTGCTTGACTTTTATCGAGGAGCTGTTTTACTAAAGCAGGATTTTGAAAGGATCATAATAAATACTTGTGACTTTGACATGCAAGATCCGAAAACATGAAGAAAGAATTACCTTAATTTTCAGAGTTATTCACATACACGAAAATATTTCCATAGGCCAGGCACCTCCTAATAGATTTTATTTGTTATGCTAATGCCTTCCTGATATATAATGTGAAACTGTATACACCTTAGAGACACACAAAAAACCAAGCACCCAGCACTGTTACATTTAAAACTGCTGAAGCATTTTAACAATTAATTGTATAATTCTATTATTCATCTTATTATTCTTCTTGAAGCATTATTACTTGACCGTTCACAGATTATTGAATGCAATACATTCACATATTAGGGAATAAAAAGGATAATCTGGTACACAACTGTTTCACTTGTTTTAAGCAGATGGTTCAAAGGCAGCTTCACTTGTGTGAAGTTATTAATAGAAAAACATGCAATTCTTTTTTTTAACATACTACAGCAAGAGACATCTTTACTGTAACACTTGACCAAACTGCCAGCTCTAGAGTTAAAAGGATTGAAAAACTCTGAACTTTATACATTAGGTTTTCCAGTGCTGTAGACTCTTCATGCCTGATGTATGATAAAGAAAAACTAAGATTCTTATAAAAAAGTAAAGAAGCAAATCATTGCAAGGCATTAAATTACAGTGAACATTCTTCATGAAACTTCAATCCATCAAATGGCCACTGAAAAATGAGGTAATTACCTACAATAATTTGCATGTTAAGAGCTAATACAATATTACAAAGTAAAGTCCAGTTGCACATTAATTGTGAAAGCAATGCATAATTTCCTGATTAATGTTTCATACCTAATATTCTTCCGTGCTCTGTCAGATGCTAAATAACAATATGGCCAATCAATCTACAGTAAAAGTACACTCAGGCAGGGACTGAGCTTAGTTCCCATAAATCCTAATGCAACAATTGCAGCTACAATAGATGATACTGTGAAATGTATAAAAACAGCTGCTCAAATGGAACTCAAATGATATTTTAAATAATTAAACTTAGCACTAAAATCATCTAAGACACAATTGCTGATTTGTCACACATGGAAGTAAACCTCTGCTTCTTCCAAGAGAGGGACAAGGGGCTGGAGGTGGGGAGGGGGCGGAGAGGGGGGAATGCACCGTCACCCACACACACACCTGGGTGTCTGTCTGGGCAGCAAAGGCTAAGCACGTCAAAGAAATTATATGTTCAGTCTCTCTAGAGGAGGAATTCTATCCATGCTCCTCTGTTGAGGCAGGAGGGAGAATTCCTAAAGGACTGAAACTCACCTGTCCTGTCAGCCAGAGACAGGGTGTCACAGCTTTGAAAAAGCATCAAGCAAAGAAGTGAAAGAATGACAAAAATAAGGAAAACCAAAAAAGCACCACTAATAAATACTGCCAAAATGAGGGTAGCATTAACTGTCAGCAGCAGAAAAAAAGAGTGGCCTGGAATTTCTCTCTTCTGTAAGAGAAAATGCAATGGCCAGATTTTTGTTAGACATTAAAATGCAAAAGAATATTTATAGGACCAAGAGGTCTTTTAACTTTAAGTGGTTTTCTGGGAAAACCCTCTGAAAGATTTGACAGGCAAGTTACTAACTTGGTGTCATTCAAACAGAAGAATGTTTCCCAGAACTTGGAGAGAGTGCTTGGCTAAATTGTCAAAGCAAAGCTGTAAGACAGCAAATAATCAGGCTCAAGGAGTCATCAGGAAAACACCTAACAGTCAAAAACCACAGCAACTGACATTATTGGAAGTACTGGCCACCTACTGAAAGAAGAGTCTTCAAATAAAGAATATTTGACTTTCCCTGGGTGCCAAGGAATTTGTTAGAGACTTTGTGATCCACTGGATGCAGTAAAAAGGTATTGGAAAATTTTTAATGAGCTATGCCACCAATTTAACAATTTAAATGACCTTGAGCTAGGCATGTGACTGAATTGTGTCACTTCCCTCATTTGTAAAAGAGGTATTATTCTACCTATTTCACAGTGATATTTGGAAACTTGATTAATTTACAAAAACTGCCTCCAGACTCTTGGCGGAAGGTGACTCTTAATTGATCTCCCTTAAAGCAGACAATTTTGTTTAGAATAAAAATGGCACTAAAGCAACTGCATATTTCTAAAGCCAGACTCCAGGGGCAGAGTCAATGTGTCTGTTTTTTAATCCTTAACTAAACAATAAATATTTGCTGGGGTAATAGGAATATGTTTTGTTTTAATTTTCCTGCCTACACAAAAGCTATGTGATCAGCTCTTCAGCTGTGAGAGCTGAGATTTCACACTACCCTTGTGAAAAGGCACTTCAAAATTTAATTGACCTGACGAGTATATTTCCAACCTTTCCTATAAAACAAAATGTCACCTACTGATGAAAGTAAAAAAAAAGGAACAAAAACCCAAGACCCTAAAACGGGTTGTGTGGTTTAAAGATGTTCTCAGAAATTCAGTGGTAATTTTTATATTCCTGTCATCCTGTATTGCCTTCCAATCTCCAGCTGGATGTCTGCAGAATCCTACTGGGAATCTCAGAAACCAGAAAAGCTGAACAGTTCACTGCAGCAGGCAGCAGCAGCTCCAGTTTTACCAATAGTTTTCTTATTTTCACCCTTTCTCCAACTCTCAACTTCTCTTTCTTTCCTGTTTTTTGAGGACTGCTCACTGAATTCAGACTTTCAGACCTGGCAGTGCGAATGGGTACAACCACACTTCTGCTTTTATTTCACTACAGGGTCAGTCCAATGGGGCTTTTTTATGGCCCTCATGACAGCAAATGGTTTTCCAACAAAATTTTTAAACAGTGGCACTGTTTATTAACTACTGCAAACGTTTGAACTTTGTACTTACTTTCCAGATTTTATGGCAAATCCTATTCATGTCAGTGAAGGAGCACACAAAATAAATATCCTAAGGCATCAGAAGTAAGAGAAAATGAGAAGAATTACAGTTTATTTTTCTCCTTTCTTACATAAGAAGAAAAATGCTTTCATTTCCCACTGTGCGGTGCTTCGAACAGAAATTTAGAGATGTTCATTTTTATTGTCCTGGGAAAATTCAACTTTCACAACCAAGTTTGCATGACAAAATTATTATGATAATTATGTAACATTTTGTGGAAAGTTGCTTCAGACAAATTTCTATAGGATACGAAAAGAATTTATTTATACTCTGCCATAACTTAAACTCCAATGAGTCAGGAATTGATTGATGTAAACACACACTTTCAATACTCACAGAAGCAGAAAAAAATCCTAAGCACTTTTAAACACAATATGAAAATCAGGAATTTCTAACCTAATGAAGTTTCAAGCATCTCTATCATATGCATAATATTTTAAGAGCCTCCATCATTGGCGGCTAAATTTTCTCTTTTGATTGAGCATATGCAATTTTTTCACCATTCTCTTTATCTTTCTTTATTCACCATTAGCTAATGTACTTTGATTTAGTAACCCATATTGCCTATTCTTAAGAGCAGTTCCATGAGCACCAGAAAGAAAAAAGACCCATTTTGTAGAAAATGTGTGTCAGAGTGTATGATCTAAATAAACTTTTCCACACAGAACATCCTCACATATCTTTTTAATTGCAAGTAATGTGAAAGTATATTCTATTTATCTTCAGAGGAAAGAGAATTCACTAAGCTGGTTCACTCTGCAATTCATGGAAAAGGAAATGTGAAATACACAACTACCTGAGAGAAAGTAGAGGGGGAAAAGAAGAATTCCAGTTGACTGGCAACTATCTACAAAAATTATTATTCTATTACTATAGGAACTCACACTGAAACTGGTCTTGTAGTAGTTTCTCACAATTGTTGTTGCAGTAAATGAACATTTTCACACAAAAATAGATTGAAATGGAAAAGATAATACTAGAAAAACCAGTACTTACATGTATTCAGAATCTGGTCCTGTAAAGATGATACTTTGCAAGGAACTCTTAGTAGAGCAAGCAGTGATATTACTTAAAAAGTAAATAATTACTCATCAGTACTTATGTAGAGGATGGAATAGGTACTTTGGGAACCAGTACTAGATACATTCCAAAGAAAAACTTTAAATTTTCCCAACCAGCAGATATTGCCTGCTGTCACTGTAACTGTGCTTGTGCCTGACCATCAACCACACGGATGAAGCGTCAAGGTACTTTTCCTTTTTGTCATCTCTTTAGTTATAGTCTTGTCTAGTCTCCAATTATTCAGCAGCCTGCACAGAAATTAAGAGGCTAGAAGCAGCATTCACTTGCTAATTATCTTAGTTACAGGAGAAATTGGAGTGCTTTTTTTTTCTTTTGGTACAGCCACACTTACCTTCCTGAGTTACAATAAATACCAAAACCCCACAGAGTATTTCAATGTTTTATTATTTAACTAGGAAATCTATGTTACAGTCTTTATCTAAATACACATATGCACATCTATGCATATTTATATATTGATATAAAGAAATCCACTTTCTTATGCCAGCCTAGAACAAACCCAATGAGATAGCTAACCTCACATTTTCTGGAAAATAAAAAAAGGTTACAAGCAAAGATAGAATTCGAAACCCTCGGGATTTATAATTTAATTACAGAGTAACACTTGACAGTGATTAAATGGCTGGACTGAACCTCGGGCTGGTACGAGTCATTTGCCACTGTGCCTCCTTTCACATCATCCATTTCCTTTTCTTGCAGTATCTCATCTCACCTCCTTGACTCGTGCGAGTTTCCCTCAGCCTCTCACCCTTCAGAAGCTCAGCCTAATGCAATAAGTCTACCTGGTCCTTTCATTTAGGCCCAGAACCAGAGCTGGGCAGGTTCAGGGGGTGCCAGACAATGCACACATGCTCCAGCCCCTGGTGGAGCAGCAGCACTCTTTCAATGACCAGATTCCAGATGCACACAAGAAAGCCCAAAAGGGGAAAAAGCCTACATAAACAAAGCCCCTCACCATTCCTGAAACCTGACTTTACCCTTAAGATATTTCAATGAAAAATGTCAAGCCCTATTTCCAGAGAAGGATTCTTCCCAGGCAGCCGCCACCTCCCTCCCTTTGACATGTCACCTTCCTCAGCCTGGTCAGCAAAACATTCATTTAAACTCAAGTTCAATATGTTCTAACACGATTAACCTTTTTCAAGTAAGCAGCTCCAATGCAATGCACTCTTATTGCACGGAAGCGTGTGTTGTTGTGCCAGAAATTAATCCAAGACAAGCTAAATGCTCCTCAGAAACTAAAGGCAGTCAGCTTCCTTCCCATCCAACAGACTTTGAACTATCAATTGCTGTATTAAAAGAGAATTGAATTTCTGTACTTTTACTCCCATTATAAGTGTGATTTGTTTAAGGACCAAGCAGACCCTTAATTTTAGTCAAAGCAAGATACTTAATACTTTTTTATTAAAACCTTTTAATAGTTGTAAGAGTATGTACTTTCCTAAAATGGACCCAGTTTTTTGAGCATTCACTACCATTGTCAGAAGAAAGTTCATTAAAATATGTTTTGTCCATGACAAAACCCATAGTTTTTGTTTAGATGTGAGAGAAACCCAGATGATAATGGAGACTACAAGTGCTTAAACACAAGGGACTCCATGCGACTGCAGTTCTGGTTTAGCCTGAATCATTTATTGATGCTTTTATCTGCTGCTACAGAAACACTCAAAAGTTCTACTTGACTCTGCATATAACTTAACCATGAACTTATGGGAACAACATATGACCCATTTTGTAGTAAAGTACAAGAAAACATTTAAAAAATTAACCTAGAATTAACCTATTATTCTCCATTAAGAAACAATTTTAAATAAGCTTTGTAGATTCTCTAGCACTTTTCTAGCCATTTTCTAACACTTACCAGCTGTACAGCTTGAAAACTAAATTTCATCAAATAAGGGAGACAGTACTAGAATCTGACAAAAAACCAACCTCAGGGTAAATATTATTTTAATTGTAATGTTTATACTCATTCTGACTTCGAAACGATTTTCACTCTATTCCATTTTAAAGAAACAAACTCAAATGTCAATGTCATTTCTGTACAACAATAGGAATTAATGGACTCCAAGCTTCTAGCAGGGATATTTTGATAAAAGCACTGTTATGAAAAGAAAGGAGTAATAATGATAAAAGCATTTGACAGATTTTTTTTAAACTCTGGGTCAAAATCCTTCTGAGGTACAAAAAGCCTTCAAGGAACATAAGACAACAAAAGAATAAGAATAAGCATGAGCTTGGACTGTAGGATCACACACATTCTTGCAGTTTCCTTCCCATCTCTTACTTTCCCCTTATCCATCCTTTTCACTCTACACCACCTGATCAATATCCAAGAAAGAACCACCCAGCTGAGGGATGTTTCAATGGCAGCTGATGTGCAAGGTTTAAATGCTGTCCCCCCTCCACTTTGGCACACAGGCTTGTCCTGGCTGGCATTTATTTTCAGGATGTTTGCAAGAACAAATTCAAAATTACTTGGGAGGGCTTAAAAATGGAAGAAGCAGAAGTCATTGAGGAACTTACATTGAAAATACTGTGATCAACTATTTACAGGAGAAGAGAGATTAAAAACATGAGTATTACGATTCTTAGATACTGCTCTGTCTTGCAGATTTACACTCTGGTACAATCACTCTCACTTTATTTCGGTCTGATCCAATTTACAGGAAAACTGCAGGCAACATCCTGACAAATTCAGCAGCACAGCCTTGTCTGCAGATGAATATACATGCACATAACACCTTATACTTCAGCATTTTTAAACTGGACTTGAAAAGTAAATGACACTAGGTACTGAAGCAATGAAAATATATTTCTACATCTGTAATTTAACTGTTTAAAAACAGTTCTGAAACCTTTGTCTATTTTCTTTGCTTTTACTGTGCCTGAGAACAAATGTGTTCAGTTTCATACTGCTTTGGTTGCTCAGATCAAGCACTCGATCAGCACATTTTGAACCAGAGCATTGCTCTTTTTTCCGGCATACCATTTTCCAAAATTTAGACAGACAGATCATTTAAAACATTGAGTGACAAATTTCCTGGATACTGGCCATCCCAAAACCCAGAGGCTGCAGAAAATTCTGGCTGCCAATCCTTGAGGTCTAAACTACTCACGTGTTTAGAAAAATATCTTTAGTGTGAGCCACCTGATTTATGGGCTCTTACCCAGAGCTTCCAAATTGTGATGAGCAGTCAGATGTCTGAACACAATGATGTACACCTCAGTTACACCCACCAAACTGCAGACACAGTAACAAAAACCTCACTGGCACACCCTGATAACTGCAGCCCATTGTAGTGGCAATAATGTATAGGTTAAATATGTATAGATCAAGAGTCTTTTTCACTCTTTTCTGATTCCACCCATTAAATAGATTTCATAGCTAGAATGAGCCATATATTCTTCTGCAGATGTGAAAATCATTGGATCTTTTACATGTACTTGATTTGGATTTACAATAGTTATTTAAATGCCTCAAAATATCAAGGAAACAGCACTGTGCTTTTATCCATTATTCCTATTGATTTTTCTGTTCCTTGATTTCCAGCAAAACCCTTAAAATCAGATTTTTCATGGTCTCTTGCTTTCAAAACCCCCACAACTGAAAAAGATATTTATTCATCATACCTTAAAAAATAATTGAGAGAGAAAGGGAGGGTACAGGGGGTGTGGAGCAAAAAACTGGTCTCCCACATTCTCATAGTAGCTCTAAAGAAACTTGAAATTTTTTTCTCTGAGGATTTCTAAAATCACAAATACATACAATAAGAGGAAGGAAAAAAGACTAAACAAAGCCAACCAACCAACCCAGAAAATTTTGTGTATAGCTGACCAGAAATATTTGGCACTAATAAAAGATTATTAACTGCCTTTATTAACTTTTGTTTATATTCAACGACGTTACTTCATAGAGAACAAGGTACTTTTAGTCATAAACAATATTTTGATGTAAACCACCGTCCATTTTACTAAAACAGAGCCCCAGCAAGGGAAAACCTGGTGTCAACTTGATGTCAACTTGATGTCACCATCTGTATTAGTGCAATAAAATAGTATAACTATTACATATGAGAGGGGTTTTAGATGTGCAAACCTGCCAGTCAAAAATCTACTGTAAAATTTCATCCACTATCAGAGCTGACATACAATATACAAATCTCTGTAGACACCCAGGCAAAAACTCACATGTTCAAAACATTTTTTTTCCTTGTGAGAAAATTTGTCACTACACAATTAAAGATAAAAGCAGAGATTGAAAGCAACAGGCCAGGTGTTGGTCTCCTGTGCCAGGGCGATGCAGGAATGACACTCCAAACCAAGAGGGCAGGGAAAACTCTTACAAGTTCAGGTGGAGGTCCCTAAAGCCACACAGCCATGTCCATTACAGCTTCCAAAGCAGACAGGCACAGCACCAAAGCTGACATTACAAACTGCCTTTGTGAGGAAATTCAGTGACACAGAAAAGTATATTTGACAAGTACACAGTGAGTTCTGCTAAGAAATGTGTAGCTCTGTGTGTGTCTGTGTGGTGTCTGGGTTTATTTCTTTCTTGAGGGGGATGCTTTTTTCTTTGTATTTCCAGAAAGATAAATAGATAGAGAGGGGATAAGTATATACTGATGCAATTTCTCCCTTTCTAACCTCAATTTCTATGCAGCTACATTCTCCCAGTACTGAACATGGTGTTTGTTGCTTCAGCTTGCCCTGAGCAGTACACCCAGCTTTGCTCTGGGGAACAGACTCCAGTTGCTCCTCAGTTATCCTAATGTCACTTTCCACTATCATCACTGTAAAAAGAGGCCTTTAAGAAAGCTGAAATTACATTTATGTTCACTGTAAAATGTCTTCCAGAGATTCCTAAAATAATTTTCACATGTGTAAGAATGAGAGCTGGTTTGCTCACTGGTGAGCCTTGTGCCAGAGCCAGCTGACGTCACGTGGAACAAGGCTGAAGGCTGCTACTGGTAAATGTTAAAGCTGTGTGAACATCTTCTTTCTTAATGTGTTTCTGTGGTTATGGAATGAGAGATGGAACTGTACATTACTCCTTGTGTAGATATATAGCATGCAATGGACAAAGAAAGATTGAGGCTTGTCAAGAGATGAAGTTACAAAAATCAGGGTGGGTAAATGCTGCATTTTAGAAAAGTTTGTCTCCCAGGTAAAATACATGGTATAATGAAGAAAGATCTTTGAGTTTCATATGCATGCATAAGTCCTAAGTGCAGTATTTATCATTTGCTAAATCACACTCATTTTTCTGCATTTTGCCAGCAGTTGCATCAATTGTCATTTAACTGCCCTAAATAATGTGTTCTCTTCCCTGCTGTATTAAACTATTTCTATCAAGGCTAATGATTTTCTGATTTCCACATGCCAGTAAGCTTGGCAGTAACAAATGATGCCCCTCTTTTGCATGTTGCAAGTAGCTTAAATTATATTTTACATACCCATTTAAAGGATCATTAGTTAAGTTAATATCCTTTCTATTCAGGAGGATCAAGCATTTTAGTAAAGGATAGTCTCACTATACATCCCCTGCTAGAGCTGAGTACACTTTTGGCAGCCTTGGCTTGTTAAACTCACACTCACTACATATGGATAGGCTGTAGAAACCCTAGGTATCTATTGTGTCCTCACCTATCGTGGCTTACTCTGAGGTTGCTGTTACTCCTCAACTGAGGAACTATGTATTTCAAAGCAGTACTCCAAATTTTTCTTTTTTTTTACTTACAAAACATTTTCTAAACATAATAACACAAAGCAACAGTGAACAAAACCTTGTGTCAGACTGGGACACTACTGAAAGCAAACATCAGTCACAAAGGGACACATTTATAGGCAAGGGCTTCCAAAGTCAAAATTGTGCCCCATGTTCATTGGTGCATTTCCCTAAATTGAGTCCCAGTGGCTTTGAGGATGTGCATTATTCGAGGCAGTGCAACAGAGCAGGCAGCAATCTGCCACTGCAACAGTTACATGATGTAAGCATCGACAAAATGAGCATTCTAAAATTGGGATCTATTTATTTCCATTGCAGCAGTTTCATGGGACATGGAATTACCTCTCATCTGAAATGAATAGCTTCCAACACACTTAGTGACAATGAAATATAAGGAGGGTATTTTGGAGGCTTACACAAAGCAAATACAGCAAAATAAATTTTCTCACTCATCTAAACTGAAAAGAATTTCATTCTGGTGCAGAAAAAAATATTTTATTTAGCATTAAAACCTCCTTTAATCCTCTTTTATATATGTAACTTATGCAGATATTTTAAAAGTAAAATAAAAAAGACTTCCAGATTTTATAAGAATGTTTTTTCTTTAATTTTTTTTAATTCAAGTTTTCAGTGTACATAACAGCTTAAAAGGTAAATTGTTTTGCTCTATAAATAGGCAATTACTTCCCCTTTCCCACCATCATCTGCACACCCCCTCTGTTAATTATAAAGGAAAAAAGTGAAAGGGCTGGCTGGCAGGGGCTGAGTGAATCTACAGAGGGAAATGGTATAGGCAAATGTTCTCTAAAAACTCAAATGCAGGAAGCAGTTCCCTGCCCTGCGGCAGCACCAACATAGGAGCAAAAAGTTTTGCTAAGGCAGAGTACTTTCTGAGTCTCAGAAGACACTTTTCTTGTTTTGGGGTCTAATTATCAGGTTTTTATTTGTCAACTACCTTGTATCTCAATGTACATAGATCCCATACGTTTTTAAGTTTAAAAAGAACCAAACCAAAACCTGAAGAACACCAAACTTTGTGAGATAACAGGGCTAAAAGAGACCATGTTGCTGTGTGAGCCAGCACTCAGCTGAAAAAGGAGCTGGTGCAGCTTCTGATGGCCACTGGCTTTTATTATGATTTTGGTTATTTATAACTTTGGCGAAAAGAAAACATTTGTGCTGAACTTTTCAGCAGTTCCTGCCACCAGTTTTCTTTGTCTGTCATGTTTACAGTGGTCACATTTTTGTCACTTCCCCTGTAGGTAGGTAAGTAGGCAGGATTGTGTAGCCTGTGCTCGACCAAGTACTACAGCACTGGTCCCAGAAATATATTTCTAGGGATTTTAGTGCTGTGCTTCCTCAGCATCTTTATCCCAGCTGTGCTGCTGCTGGCACAGGGCAGCGCCCCAGCAGTGTGCACAGGGAGAGACCCTGTCTCCCCACACTCTCTGAAACACAACAGAACACAGAGCAGATTGCAGCTGTCCTCCAAGGCAGGGGCAAGAAATTGAGGGGTTGGTGAACCATCGACAATTTTGCAATTCCATGCTGTCTGGTACACTTTTAACAATTATCATCTGATTTCAGTTTATTGTAAAAATATAAGCCTAGGTTAACAATACCCTGTGATGAAATTAAAATTTCACCTAATTAAAATTAAAAATCAAAATTCTGTTTGACTGAAAAAAGAATTTATATGACTCAAATACATCTTCTTAGTAAACATACAACCAAGAATATCAGTGGAATCTCCCATCCATTCATAAGATTGATTTCCTTGGTGAGTGCACAAAATAGCTAAAAGCAGTCTCTTAAATATTTATCCACCATTAAGTGACCTTAATCTATTATGGCCATTGGACAATTGCTGATTTGTGACAAGAAGCAGCGTCCTGGTCATACTCTCTGTGCAAAGTTTGACAGCATCTCTAAAATACCTCCTGCTGACAGCTTATCTCCCTCTCTTCACACTCCCCCATTTCTCACAGAAAATATTTAACTATTGTAACCATGTACAAAACTGTAATTGGACCTGAACAACTTACAGCCCCTAGATATTAAAGAAAGAGCATTAATTGACATGATCAATCTCTGAAGGACTTGATCAGGAAGAGGGGATAGAACCTTCCCATTTGCCTCTGACATTATTTTCAGCAGGTGTTGTGGTTTAACCCCTGCAGCCACTCACTCACTCACTCCTCCCTGGCGGGCTGGGGGGAGAACTGGGAAAAGCTGAAACCTGGGGGCTGAGATGAGCTCGAGCCTCACAAGAGCCCAGCAGGGCAGTGGGTGCCAGCTTACACAGGACAAAGCTCTTCACCAGCCAGAACACCCCAAGGGAACAAAACCTCAAACCAGACATGTATAACTCTGATCACGGAAACACCAGACCTGATCCAAAAAGACTCTAGCTAGGATATCGCTTATCACTTCCATTTCTGGCCCAGATGGTGCTTTACTCTTTCCAACACAGACTCAAAAGCAATGAAACACAGGATTTAGAAATCTCATTGCTGCCATTACTGCACTGCAGGGTTTTTCCCACAGAATATTCCGCACATTTTCAAATATTCAGGAAAATAACAAATTAATTCATTTAATATTATCAAATGAATCCCATTACTCTGCACTGCTTTGAAGTATTTCTGAATTTAAAATGCAAATTAAATCTGAAGATTTCTTTTCAGTTTATTCACAAAAAAATACAGCCAGTCTACAAGAAAGTCAAGTTAGCATGCCTATCTTCCAGTATTACTCTTTAAGTCTTGAATTAAATGTTTGAAATGAAGAAAACATTGGTTCCCTCAGGTATAAGCCACCAGCTTTTCTTTTCTGTCAAGTAGCCACAATAAAAGGAAAGCCTTGTTAAATCATTATGCTGTAAGCATAGCATGTTTCACACTGCTGATTTCTTAGCACTATAGCTCTTATAAAGAGGTAATATTAAACACAAGATGTGTTCTACCTAGACACCAAGGAACAACTGTGTCCTTGTGTTACTCTTGGAGGGTCTTTTTAAGTTAATTGAGATGAACTTACATTTTCATATGCATTATCAGACCTTTCATTCTTTAAACATCTTGCTTAGACCTAAATTAATTCAGCTTTTCCACTACTCCCACTACTGGTATAGTATTGGTAATAGCCTTGTAAACACCACATGTTTTAGCTATGCCATAGGTACTCCCATAGGTATGAAGAAGACTGTGGTTCAAATGCTATAAGAATTTACCAATCTAAGTTCTTGAAAAGGATAGAAACATACCCACAATCTCACTGTCAGCACTTCCCTCTTTGGTGCCCTTGGTTTGGAGTTTTACCAAGAAAGTTGCTGCTGGACTTGCCTGTTCCTGCCTATGACATCCTGACACAGAACATTTTCATACCTCAGGGCTGTGTTTAACAGAGCTCAGACTGGCTCTGCTGGTGAGCCAGTACATGTTGCTGTACTTTTATGCAGGGCCCTTGGTCCCCCTGCTCCCTCCAGCATCACAGGACTGATTTGAGGAACCATGCAAGGCTTGCTATCTTTGATGTTATGGGAAGTTTCCTGCCTGACACCCAGGAGCACTGCTGCCATCCCATCCACACCACCTGGGCTGGGCTCGAGGGCCCTTTGCAGGGGCAGCCCCAGGGAGGCCGTGGATGCCCTGCTCCCCTCCCTGCACACCCTCTCACACAGTCAGACCACATTTCCCATAACAGAGTCTCAGATCCTTAAAATAATTTAATCATGATACAACAAGAAAATAACCGCTCAAGCTGGTGTGTCTGAGGAGGGACCCAGAACAGAGGAACCCCTGGGCTTTTATACCCTTCAAGTCTAAGCATGGCAGAGTCTGCGGGTCCTTGTATCCTACCATGAATCCTACACCTCCAGGTGTCCCTCACCTGCACAGGTCCCTGAGCCCTTAGCTGTGCAAAGGTCAGCAGGTCACAGCCTTTTCTCTGGAGCTTTTGCCACCCAGAGCTAAATGTGCAACTCCCACTGCAGCTTCACCCAGAGCCACCTGCACCAAACAAAATCCCCAGCATTTAACTTGCTAATTCAGAGAAGCTGGGGCTGTCCCATCCCTAGAAGTGTTCAAGGCCAG
This sequence comes from Anomalospiza imberbis, assembly GCF_031753505.1. Classification (NCBI taxonomy): domain Eukaryota; kingdom Metazoa; phylum Chordata; class Aves; order Passeriformes; family Viduidae; genus Anomalospiza; species Anomalospiza imberbis. The sequence continues at coordinate 6,034,781 of NC_089695.1, forward strand.
GTTGGATGAGGATCTAGTAAATGGCACCTGTGCCCATGGCAGGAATGTTGGAGCTAGCTGATCTTCAAGGTCCTTCCCAACCCAAACCATTCTATGACTCTGTGATTCTACTTCCCCTGTTTAGGACGGTCCTGCCATTTTTATTCTAGCAAGTTAACCTGTCCTTCAGTCAACTATGCAAGCTCTCAACATTTTAGCTTTTCTTGACAGCTTCAAAAACTTGAGCAGTAATTCCCCAGAGTCCTATCACTAAAGAGCCCCTTTGCCTCCCTCTATTTAATTAGGTCAAGACAATAATTCTTTTAGTACTTGTTTTAATCGAGGGCAAATCAGATTCCAAGCAAGATACACTGGTCAGAGGTTGTTGTCACTGATTGTTTTGAATGTAAATGAATACAAAATGTATTTATTATGGACACAAGACACTTGAAAAACTATTAGCATTTCCTAAAATGTTCTTAGGTGGCATGCAGTGTTTACCTCCAAATGGAGGAAACAGAATGAAAGATGATTTTTATTTTGCCTTTGGCCTCAGAAATGAGCAAAGCTAGTGCACAGAAATGGTAATAAGGAGTTATCATAACCTGAGGGAACCTATTAAATTTCAATTAAGAGTATAAACTTCAGGCTATAGAACTGAAAGGGACAAACATCCCTTCAGACCAGAATGAAAGGCATCTTCAAAAATCAGATCCTAAAGGACTAGATCGATTAAATCCTTGCATAAGATTAAAAATCCCAATTCACAGTCAGCAGAAAATAGAGCTAGTCTAATTTATTCATGGTGTATTTTATTGTATTCAACAGAGTAGAACATTATTTTTCTATGTTGAGTTATAACCCCCTACTCATAGAGGTAGCTTTTGATTTCAGTTCCATTGCCTTGGGCGAACATGGCTGAGGGCCCACAAGGCTGTGTCAGATGCTGATTGATTCATTTGAAACTGGAAGATAATAGAAACTGCTTAAATTGACTGCAAGAAAAAGAAATGTGAACCGGGACATTAGGCAAATTACAAAGCAGCTTTGTAATCTTAATTTTAAGAATTACTCTAACATGAGAAACACAAGGATTTTAATTCAAATTTTCAATATAAGCTTACTAGCGTCCATTACAACTTATCTGTTGGATGACATTCTCTAAATTTTGGGGAGATTAGAGACTATATGAAGCCTATAAATTGAAAGTTAAAAAGGCATGTTCTAGACACTCATTTATCATCTATTCATTCAAGAAACTCAATTCTTTGGTGATCAGCACGGGTTTCCCAAATAGCAGAGGGACCTCATTTAACACATTATGTTCTTAATCTTTTTAGTAAGATATTGCTAATTTAAGCCATCCATGTTTAGATTATGCAAGTAGGGCAGCAGAAGAGGAGCAGGAGTAGCAGCCCAGCCTTGTCACTGAGTGGCCAGGCACATAAAGTGCAGGTGACAGCAATCCCTGAGCCCATCTGTGGCACACAACCAAGCTGAGTGTCCAGGGGTAAGAGGTGCTTGCAGCAAACACTGCGTCTGGCAAATGTAGAAACAACAGAAACACATCTCCATCTTTAAATTCTGAGAGTAAAGGGAGGGGTGATTTCCCAGCTCTGACCTGCTCCTGCTCCTTAACCTCCAGCTCTCTCTTTGTACCATCAGACACGTCAGAGATTAGTGCTTGCAAGATTTCTCCCCAGGGAGCAGGAAGAAAGGACAAAAAATTGGGCAGTTTGGCATAAAGAGATCCTGCCTTTCAAGAGGGGCTGTCTGTGAGATGGAGCTCATTCTCGTGGATTTTTAACATCAGGCTTGGTACCACTACACAGCACACAAGCAAAGAAAATTAACTAAAACTAGAATTTAACACAAAATGAAACATAAATACTATCAACAAATAAAGTCTGGAGTACTGACAAGGCGCAACCATTTTTTCCTTGAATTCTATTAAATTGTAGATTTCTGCTCTGAAGACTTTGTTTAACTTGACAGATAATGCATACACTGCTATGAAAGGTGAACAATAGACACAAGATAAAATGTACATTGTCTTTTATGACAGTTTATTACCTAGGACTATTATTTAGAGAACAAATTTAAAATAAAAACTTACATTTTTAACTGAAATAAATACTCATACAGAAAACACAAAAATTCCTTATAAGTTGAAGCTGCTGACACCATTATTCATACTTGTCTTACAGCTGAAAGGTAATGTGAATATTGATAGGAATAACATCTGCCATGCAGATACTCAGAAATAATACTACTCACTGCGGATTCCCAAATTTGTCTTATCCTGAGTCCCCCTGTGATGCTTGAAGAGTAGAATGATAATAAAGCATTAAGGGAGACAAGGAAATTGCTCTTCACACAAATAAATGAACACAAATGTTCATTTATTTTGGCTTTCCTATTAATAAGGGGTAACGTACATAGGCTCTTTCTCTGTGCTGTGGTTGAGGGCAGTTCATGCCCCAAGCACAGGGAACCCTCAGATTCCTTGGCTTTCCCTGGGGAGAGTTTTGCAGTCTTGGGCTAAGCCAAATAAGTCTGTTAACTCTTGCTAAACCATTTTCACTCATTGATGTGAGCAGTTTGGGTTGGATGGGACCTTGAAGACCATCTCTTTCCAATCCCAAGGCAGGGACACCTTCCACTAGAGCAGGGTAACCCCATCCTACCTGGCCAGGGACACTTCCAGGAATGGGGCAGCCACAGCTTCCCTGGCTAACCTGTGCCACAGCCTCACCCCCTCACACAGAAGAATATCTTCCTTTTATCTAGCCCAGTTTAACCTCTTGGCCTATAAAGTTTCTGTATGACATTACCAGTTCCCTGAGCCATATGGGCCAGGATGAACAGCATCACATTTCCAGATCCGGACTGATTGTTCTGTTAATTCTGAATTCTGTTAAGTCAGAAACCATCTGCAGACTTTGTGCACACTATTGTGCACACTTAACTCCATAGTTTTCTTTCCTGAGAGTATTTCTGTACTGTTAAGATAGTTTAAGATACTTTTTTTTAAGGTTTAGTGGTTTTTATTTTAAATTCAGATGTCCAAGTCCTTTTAAACTGTTTGTGTTTCAAGGCTTTGCACTATCAGCAATGTTCTCCTTTGTTCTTTTCCACAATTGCCAATGTACAGCCATCTCCTTTCTCCCCTTTGCTCTTCAACTGAGGTACCACTATTACATTTTTTTCTACCAGCTAATACAACTGCTGTAACATAGGCAATTATGTTTACGTTTCTTATCTGCTCTATGACTCTTTTTCTTCACTGCCATAGAAAGAGCACTTGAACACTTCCATGGGAAAAAAAAATATGCAGGTGAATTGTTCTAAAGAACTTCCAGAGATTTTTTGCCACTATTTTTTACACATTTACAATATCTTTATGTGTAATTCTACATATAGTTAAGATAAATTAAGCCAACACCTACTTAGCATACATTACTTTGTTATCCCAGAATCACTGTGATTCTGTGATACTTTGTTATACTGCGCTTTAACACAAATAATAAAAATTACCTTCTAGACAAATTATAAGTAATTCTTAAACTTTGTTTACATCCCACTGATGTCTGAGTATCCTATGGTTTTAAACAACACTGTACCTAGGGCCTGACAACTTACAAATTAAAGTGCAGGGTCCTTTTGCTGCACTTTCAGCAGAGGGAAAAGCACACTCCAGATGCTCAAACAAGCAGTAGAAAGCTAATTCTGAAAAAACTACTTTCCTGGAGCCATAGTCCAATAAGCCATATAGGAAATTATTTGTAACTATGGTTGACTTTGAATTTGTGCAAATGCACCTCCAGCCTGTGAGTTGAGAAACAATAGAATAGCCCATGGATTTTACCTCCTTGTGCTAATTATATCCACCATTACCCAAAGACAGGATGAAAAATAATAACTATAGGCACCAAAAATAGGCCAAGCATTGAATTTGAGTGGTGCTCTGTGATTCACAGCCTTGATCTTACAAATGTTTTCATGGAATCTTTTTAGCCATTGCAGCCATACTTCACTATTTTATCTCTCCTAAAATGCATTGTAAGGGCATGATTTTTCTATCCATGTTGATGTAAAAGCCCCACCATTTGATTAATAAAAAATCTAGGAACTTCTGAGTCAATGACAGCATGTCCCATTTTTTGTGTAATTTTAAGCTATTCATACAATTATACATTAACATTAGAAAAAAGGAAAACACAACTCATAATTGAAGGACACAACAGTAAGCAGTGATTTAATTTGGCTTTCTGAAGAGCTTATTCCATACTTTGAGATTAGTGAGGATTCACTGCTTCCATGGACATAAACGTTCCTCCTGCTGGGGAATTTTCCAATGTACCAGAAATAAAACACCTGTTAGTGATGATCTTATTTTCAAAATTTGGGTGATCTTTAAATCCTCCTTTTGCTTGCTCTGTATAATTAGGGAATGGAGAGGCAGCAAGCAGGCTTAAGTAAGACAAAGTGGTAGAGCTGCAGGCAATTTCTTTAAGGCCTCTCAGTACAAAAAGGGAAATGTTAAATAGGTAGGATGCAAAAGTAATGAAAATTCTGTAAGGATGACTCTCTGAAATATACCAATGTACATTTATCTTGGGGAGGGATGAATCAGGGCTTGGAAAGTCTGCATGCAGAAATGAGAAGCAGCAAAGGTCCCTGAGCATTAAACAACAGCTTATTTATGTCCTGTTCTCTCACACAATGCATTGGCTTGAAACATCTCGAGAATTCTGATAGCAGCAGCTGAACCTGAGTAAGAGTGGGTGATGCTGTGCTGTGCAAGATGGAGCCAGCAGTGAGGATTGCCAGGCCCACATTACTCTTAGCTCAGGGAATCTCTAGGCTGAGTTTCATTCATTTCACAACAGAGACATGTCTGTATAACACACTGGCTATTTCTGATGAAATCTTTATTCTGAATATATGAATATATCTACAGAAATTATGGACAGAAATGAGAATATAAAGTGCCCAAGTGATGGCCATAATTACACAAAAACAATGTATTATTAAAAAATCCCAAACAATTCCCTTTATGCTCTTGCACCATAGTACTTAAAGAACTTCAGCACAGAAATGCTAATTTTCATATACCTCATCTGAATGGTAGCTATGTTATGCAGAAACCCTCTGCACAGCTATTAGATATTCAGATTCTCCTGTCTATCAGATGGCTACTCCTGGAGAAAATTTCCTTAGTTTAAATACTACTTTGTTCATTTGCAAAACTTGAACTGCATAGCTAAGAGCTGAGTAGAACTAAAATACAAATAATAATGAGGGGTAAACAAATTCCAAAGTTTATTTCTTGCATGGCAAAGGGCAGAGTGCTGGATTAAACTGATAAATCTCATCCCTAATCCCATTTCTCTCTAACCCACTTATAATTCTACCAATATTGATAGAGACAGTGTCTTGAATGACATGTTTATCAGAGAGATTATGTAGTATCTGTGAACTTTTCTGCTGAAGGACAAATGTCACCATCGGCTATTATTTGCATAATACATGAGGAAATGAAAAATTAGAGCTTCTTCAATTGTTTTCAAAAACTGTTTTTTTTTTTGCTGCCATTCATGTTTTGATTTAAATGTTTAAACATCCAGCATAAATGGCCATAAGCATTAATCACTGTGCAATTAACACCTGTTCTTGTATCAGCATAGCTACTGTCAGTTAGAAAGGCTGGGGTAGTAGTAAGCAACGATGTTGTCAATTACAATCTTTGTAGGTTTTGCAACACAATGAAGCTGAAGATTTTAATTAACATGGAGATTCCTAAAAAATTGAAAGGGGAATCTCTCATTTCACTTATACCTACTATCATCTGTCCACATGGCAAAAGCTCCAAGGAAACACTACAAAGCTGAAAAGCTGGAAAACCACTCTTGAGCTGTGACAGCCTAAAAAAGCTATGAATAAAAAAATCTGCTTGACATAACGTACAGAACAAGTTTCAAACCATGATTATATGGCAAGATTTTCAACCCAAACCTGACTAAAATAGAAGACTGTATGTAAATGTGTGTAAAATTGGTAAATGAAAGCTCTGGTGCCTATGCAGAGACCCTCTAAACCACAGCCTGGGCAATTTATAGCTGTAAATTATTGGTCTGCTCTACTCAGTGCGAGCTGCTGCAGGGAGCAGGAAAAGGGATGACTTTGACCCTCCTTTTCTACTTCCTTCCTGGACAATTCTGATAATGAATATCAGATTTTAGCTCCATTAATTGCACATGAAGGGAATCTGCATATTCATTTTCCATTGTGGCCTCCATTTTACCATATTATTCTCTCTTCTAAAATCACGGCACGTTTGATGGTAGTGCCACAGAGAACGTACACTCCTGACACGTGCTGATTAAGCACACGTGATTTCCTCACTGCAACACTTGCACTGCAGCTCCCAGAGTTATTGCCAATGCCAAGACTTGTTGAACCATGAGATCCTGTGATCACTGCTATCCATCTGCACCACGAGCCACGAGGCACTGAAGGTCACAGCAGCCTGCCAGGGGATGACAGAGGATACAGAGGATGTGTGTGCAAACCAGCAGTGACAAAACCAGGGTGGACTCTGAGTTACTCATTAGGACCACAAGAGGCAGGCACAGGGAAAAAAAAAACAGGAAAGTATTTCACAGCACCAGTGAGAGCAGCAGATATAATTTGTGTTTCTCCATTTCAGAATGGAGAATGGCTCTTAAAGTGTTTTCATGTAAAGGCAAGAAATCTATTTTCTCACCACCTTTCCACTCTTGTCCTGTGTGCTCCAAGCGTAACAAAATCCCTGCAGGAATTGCCTTTTCCCCTTCCCACTCCAGCACAAGCAGAATCTTCTACCCTCCTGCAACTGTACAGATATTTTTGTAGCATGAGAGCATAGAAATGTTTTGTACAATGGTAGGACTGGAGCTGCAGGCTAAAGGACAAGTCAGCTTCTCTTCTGCTTGCTCATACTAAATAAACATGGCAAGTGGCTCCAGCCCATGAGAAGGGAGGCTGATGAGGTGTGTTTCCTCGAGCTGAGTGGAAAATGTCTGCGCACACCTGCGGCAGCCACAGGCAATGATGGTTCTCATATAATTACACAAAGGCCCCTTCTTTTGCAATAATCAAGTCAGACATGCAGCAAGTAGTGCCATGAGCAAAACAACAAAATAAAAACTGCCACGTTGCCCATGAACAATGGCTTGGTTTGCTTGAGTGCACACTGCACAAACTTATTCAAACAGACCTTGACCCTTTGATTATTCCAGATTTTTTTTCTGTGTAACATTTTAAACAATTCCCTGGGCCATGCTAAGACAAACTGTGACACTGTGTTTTGCAGTCCAGGCCCCACAGAAACATAAGATGGTCTTGCCTATAGAAATAGCCAATTAAAAGGTTTGGGTAATTTTTTTTAATTAAAGAAAAAAAAAATTAACACAACACAGAAGACAGTATCATCCTGGATTTCTTGCGAGAGTGTGGCAAGAACTTTAGCAATGATAAAAAGGCAAGAGGGCTTTAGTCTTATCACTGGAAACAAAAAATAGACAAATGAATAAAAAAGTCCAGAAAGCTGCAAGGCCTGTGACATTAATATTAGAGTTGCTCATTGTGATCCAAGTGCATGCAACAGGATGAAAGCACCTTAAAATATCCCAAAACATAAAAGTATAACATGCACTGAGGTTTTCCTAATGGTGGAATGGCTTGAGGTGAGAAATTTACGGTCTGAGACCTACAGATCTTCTTGGGGAGGCTAATTCTCTGGATTTTTCTCCTGTTCACCAATTTGCTACAGACCAACCAATGAGATGATTATTCACATTTTGAAATCATATAGGTATTTCCAAAAAAAAGGAAATTCAAATAATTTCAAATTTACAGTATCGCAAATTATGAATTTGGTATAATTTGGAGAAGCTGTTTCCAAGCATCTCAAAATCACTCTGCATTCTAATCATGTAGCCAAGTATTCATCTGTCACACGTAAATGAAATATAGTCACTCTTAATTCTATTGTCTGTGTCTCACGGAAATGTTCAGTTGTGCCACCTCTCTCTTTGGAACTGCACCTGGTACATTTTTCTGATATGACAGCAAACCACTGAAAATTGCTCAGAGAATTGTTTTGTTAAACAGTTTGTCAATCATAATGATGTTTTTTCCCCTCCAAAGCTGAGGAAGATTTCAAAGTATACTTGGCATGGCTAGAAATTAAACTACATGTGCTGAATGTGGTAATTGTAGGACAAACATGAAAATAATTTTAGCAATATCAACTTCAGCAATATTTATTACGATATGCCTGATGCAGGAAAGACATTAACTTGTATAAAAAATTAATGGAGATCTCCATAGAGTGCAAAGCTTTCCTCAAGCAGAACTTAATTTTTTTCTTCTCTTACATGAATCAGTTCTTCCCTTATGTCTCTGTCCATATGTTTTCTCACCGAGTACATGATTTTGCAGAAGTTCAGAATAAGTATTTCTGTAATTTTTCCATTCTACAGCCACATTTCCAAACTACAGCTATTCAGTAAGAGACTGTTCCCATTCTCACCCTCTGACAGTGCTGCCCTCCAGCTGCACAGCAGCTGTTCTCACTCCTTACACCTTCACTCTGCTCACTCACAAGCTCCAGGTGTCTTTGGCTCTTATGTTTGCTTTTATTTTAACAACTGACCATAATAAACACATAGAAAATTACATAAATAGAACATATTCAGAAAAAAAGTTACAACATTCTCTTACAGAAGGGGAGAAATTATTCTTTTATTTGATTTGAACTACTGCTTATCTTAGCAAGATGTTTCTGAATGCCTGCTACAGAGCATTTTCAAAGACCCCTTAACAATGAACAATCTGGCCTCTTCTTTCTCTGCTATCTCTATTTACTTGATTTGCCCTATGGCTTGGCACTAAAAATTAGTTACTGATACTAAATTCTTCAGTCTTTCTTATTACTTTCTAACTTTCTCATTTACACACAGACAAACTGAGATGAGAAACAGTCTTTTGTTGAGCTCCCCAGTAACTTTAAAGGTGCTATTGGCAGTGTAGGAAACAGTTCCTACAAAAGGTGCATTTCTTATTCCATTTTCTTCTTGACGCAGTAAGGACTGACAGTGGAGAAAATTCACTTTGCTTACAAAATTGATTAGTTTGGAAACAATCACTTGCGTAATTAAGATAGGTCAGGCCAAGTTTCTTTATAAATAATTCATCAGGAAGCTACTCTATAAAAAGCTAGAGAAATGTCACTCCAGGTGCACTCTTTTAAACTATTTCTGTATAAATCAATTAAGGTGTTTTATTTTGACACCCGGTGTCAGTATTTACAAAACTTGGATAGACAAGTCCATCCCTGCAGCATGCATTTGCAAATAACTTTACTCATTAATGTTTAATTAAGACAGAGGAAAACTGTCCTTGATATTTTGCTGCAATTAGTGCTCTCTATACCCCACTGACTTTCCATGATGAATTACTTTTCAAATGCAAAGTGAAGTGATTAAATAAAGCTGAAGATTCTCCAGCCACTGCACATTGCCCACCCTACACTTTTAAGTAGATACAAATTGTACTGCTCAGCTGCAGCTGATAACTATTTGGTAAAGCAGTTATAAAACACTAACCATCTAACAGAAAAAAAATATTTTTTACGTTCTTTCCAAACCTAAACCATGGTTTCAAAGTCCCAAAAATCTGCTTGATGTGGAAGAAATAAATATCCAAATTCAGATCATATCCTGAAGGACTCAGCTTTTTTAATTTTATTATTATTATTATTTTTTTTTTTTTAATTTGAATCAATATTCTTTCACTTTTGTGCAATGATAAACTAAGGGAAAATAATCTTATTTTTCTGGTATAACCACCATTAAAAATTCCTCAGCTGTTTGAAAAACTGCATTTTAGTGCCACTACACTTTTTGTCAACAGAAATATTTTTCAGACTGAAATAGGTAAAATGCCAATAAAACGTTTCAGTAATGAGCTGTGCAGTATTTTGCTCCAGATGCTCTGAAATACAGTCTTTTGAAAACAAATCCTTGCCCTGACTGGAGCCCCTGACAAGATAATAAAGTCCTAGGGCAGAAAAAAATACAGTGGCTAAAACCTTTTCCTTGCACACAAAACCTTGCTAGAAATTAAACCAACTTCCAAAACATTTCAATTTTAATGCGAAAGTAATAAAATCTTTCCTTTTTTTCCCCGGCTCTAATTAAAATATAATAGTTTGTCTCATGACATTTTAGCTTTTCCTGTTCCAGACCTAGAGAAAGCTCAGGAATCTGGAGAAAAATCACACACAAAACTGGGGACAGAAGCAGCTGGAGGCAGGGACGCCTGCCTAAGGCCCAAGGAAAGGAAAAGAATGACAGTGATAAAGGGATACAAGGGATTATTTCAGAAACTGGACTTATACTTTGACTCTGCCCTGGGATCAAAGCTCTTCCAGCAGAATGAACACCTAAGCCAAGGCCTTAATTTGGAAGGTTTCCATGTAAGAGGATGGATTGCTCCGTGTGAGAGGCCGTGGTGCCTTCCAAGATGTATAGGGAATTATTCTTGGTAACCTCCCTGGCTGCAGAGCAGAGTGCATACCCTGTGTGGATTACACTGTGATTTAAATACACATAAACAAAACTCAAATATGGTGTTGATAAAGCTCAACCCTGTCAGCAAGCTGCTTAGTCGAGGCTGTTTTGTCACTAATTTATGGCCAGCCTATATTGGGAATAAAGTACAGAGATAGTGATGATTTCATGTTCTGACAATTTAAAAAGTGCCACAGGAATCATAGAGGATAAGGATAATTCTTCACATCACAACTCACCCTTTGTTTATTAAGGCTGTCAACCAACCCCTCTGATCTCTGCCACAAACAAACCCACTGAACTCAAACCAAAGGCCACCAGGGCCCATTTGCTGATTCCCAGCCTCTCTGGGACAGGCTGCCACTGTCATACAAAAAGTGACCTGTCTGTGTTGTCTATGGTAATGCTGAAATACAAGTTTTGCCTGCTGCAATAAGATAGAAAGACTGTAATATTTAGGTTGGGAACTATGGATTTAAGGAGACCTGATTTAAAGAGCTGAATAAATTCTTTCATCTAGGATTTATTTGTGTGGTGAGAGCTTGCCTTGAGCAAGGAAGGTCAGAAGCAAACCTTTGATCTGTTTGGACTATATCTGTATCCTGTCATAGACTTAATTTGATGTAGGAACTGTCTCAGGCTTAGGGCTCCTTTAGGACACTGACTTAACAGGAATAAGCCAAATTCCTCCACAGCCCATGTACAGGCAGCCTCCCACATTTGTCTCTCCCAAAAAAACAGGCAGGATATGTCTGTATATACCTGAAGCAGTAGAAAGAGGACAGGCCAAACTGATAGGAATTAAGTGATAATAAATTTAAAATGCTGCCACCAATTGTTGGAGATACACTAGAAAACAAATTAATTGGAGAGAGAACCAGAGTTATGAATAATAAATAATCTTGTCCAGTAAAGTAAGACTTGACAAAGAACAGCTGATCCTATTGTGCACTTGGGCAGGATGCTTTTCCTCAAGTGCCTTCCTCAAACACAAGTGGACCACTGAAACAAAATCTGACTGAAGGCCTTTACACTGAAATGAACGTTGTATTGCAGAATTTGGATAATACACCATGATATGTGCTTAGACTTTCCTATGTTATTAAGTTTGGTTTTTTGGTGTTTTTTTTTTTTTTCTGGATTGCATATTACAGCATAAAGGAATTGGCAGGCAGCGCTTATTTGCAGGAGAGAGGGATGTCAGATGAATAAAACCCCTCGTGTTTGTCTTTGTTCCCAAAGTTGCAACATGATTTAATTCCACAGAGAGTCAGTAAACAGTTTCTTACTCACTGAGAGCTGGAAATTTCAGCCAATGTCACAGGGCTCTCTGTACTGACCTACTCCATACCTCATGAGGAATATATGACTAAAACCCCCTGTCCATTTTCTTATTTCAGCAGTCCACAGCACTCAGCACATTTTGATATGAATCTATGAAGCAGAGGGATTACAAAAAATGGTGACACATTTATCTTATTTTTTTGTGCAACTGTGTAAGTTCACTTATAAAATCATCCTGCAGTTACAGTAGAAACATTCCTAAATCTGCTGTGCAAGTGTGAGAACAGCATAAATACCTACACGTGCTACCTACAGCATCAAATATGACTGTGCTACTACTACTGCTTCCAGATCAGCAGCCTAAGCACCTCTGCTTTTTGGATGCCTGAACTTCAGGCCCTTCAGGCCCTTTTACTGACTTCCTCTGTGACCAGTCTTAAAAGGAGAAAGCCAGAAACTTTGCCAGGGCAGGGTTTTTAAATTCCACATATAAATGAGAAGTATCTGTTCTTGTGCCTACTTCTAGTCTCTGCATATTATCAATGAAAAGACTGGTAAATATGATAATGGCAAATTTGGGGGGGGAGATGCAAATTCAAAAATAATAGTTCTACCATTTTCCAAATATTGAGTGATACAAAAATAACTTTCTGAAAGTGTCATTTCTCTGAAGAAATTAATTCATCCATGTAATCTGTTTTCATTTCTCTGCCCCTCACCTGTCTCCTGTTCATCTGCTGTTCTACCTCCCTTTCCAGAAAAGCAATTCTCATTCTTACTAATTGCTGCTAATGATTCTCACCTCAGGGTACCCCAAAGCACACATATTGTCCTGATCCCCCACATCACCAATTATTGAACTAAGCCATTGGATCATTCAGGGGAGAAAGAGAAAACCTGTCTGTACCTACAAGTTCTTGGCTGTAGTTTCAGGCTCAACACAACTTGAGAAAGTTGAAATATAATAAAACCCTAGGGAAGTCTGTGTGTGGGGAAATCTGACAGACCTTTAACTGCAGCAGCTCTTCTGGATGCCACTTATAATAACAATTCAAAGACCTCGAGCTATCAAGCAGGTTTACTGATGGAAAACTCTTATCAAAGTTCCTGCTGTTAGTTCTGACACATTCACCACACATGGCTGCACTTGGCTACACTCACATCCACTCAAGTATACAAGACATGTCTATTCCTAAGCCTCTAGGACTTTGCAATAGTAATGTTTTAATTGCAAAGATGCCGAAGAGTGACTAATACCTGATGGTGAAAGTTTTCTTATTGTAATGAAGCCTTTTCTACAATCTGAAAAGCAAGCTCAAATTATAGCATATGGTTAAATAGCCTCTCCAAAAACCCTTTACAGGTTAAGGGGCTTGGCAGCCTAGAAGTGCTTTTCCCCTCTGTTGTAGGTCTTTACACTGCTGGGATTTGTTCCCACCTGTATGTGCAGTCGGGTGGAAGCTGAAGTACTGATGGATAGCACCAGGCAGCCCTTCATGGGGAGCAGACACAGCTGCAGCTCTGCTGGCAAACTCGGGGGCAGGCTGAGTCAGGGTACCTTCTTCAAACCTGCAGTTATTAGCAAATGAGCAGCCACTTCAGTGCTACATCAGCATAAAATGCTGCCATTCTTACTTGGTAGAATGTTTCATTTGTTTTGAGCAACTGTGAAGGGAAACATCGTGTCTAAGATTGATATTGAGTGCTGTGCACCAAGTGACAGAGGAGAGTAAGTCCAGGCACCAGACTTGCCATGCAGTCAGTGGGGATCCACTGCTTCAGAGAACAAGTTAGAGCATCCTGAATCATATTTCTGCTTTGAACTGCCCATTAGAAAATTATCTCTCCACTAGAAACTTGTATTCATGATTTATGAAAATAATCATTTAAAGAAGAAAAAAACTTAATAATATGAGATCAGTATTGAGAGTGATTTACAGACTCTTAAAAACACAAGCCTTGAGAGCTGCCTGCACAGTTACTGAGTTCTCTCCCATGTCTCATAGGATGTCTTTCCCATGAGCAGCAGACACTTAAACACATCACTTAGAAAGCATAGGGCAAAAAAGGAAAGGGAAAAAAACCAAAAAAAAAAAAAAAAAAAAAAAAAACAAACCCACACAAAAAAAGCAAAACAAAAGCCCTTGAGAATTCCCCTGATTGGAATCGGGACCTTGCATTTTCTGAGGCTTTCTACAAATAATTCAATACCCAAAGTATTGACTAATATAGCATGGATGTCTTTATAGTTTTGATCAGAAATCCACTCAGGCAAGGATTTGCAGGAGTTTTCCACCTCCTTATGTATTAAACCAAACATATTTACAGTTTCTTTCTGATCTTATGAAACTAAGCTGTTATGCAACTGAGTATCTCTAGCACAAGACAATGGGCACTAAGCTGGGATTCTGTGAACCAAGGTCCACATTCTGTGTTCAGCTCAGGCACTCAGCTCTACACAGACTCTGCAGCATGCTCCAGGTGATTAAATAAAAACTTTAATAATAACCTGCTGTTTGTATCCACCTTTTTATGGACACTTTTAGAAAATAATCTCATCAGGAACAGATACTGAATAATTGTTGCCTGGATAAAACAATATGATTGTCACCAGAGACCAATCCACATTAGAAAATTAAAGATAAATATTGGCTGTGAACTTCAGAAAAGTATATTCTGTTTATTTCCTATAAGCAGGCAGAATTCTCTCTAATAATTCAAAACAAATAACTATACATCTAAGTTTGCATTTTTTTAAAATTTGTTTTTGTTTGTTCCTTTGAATTGCTCAAAGACCTTTAATTTGAATGTACATTTCCAACCATTTATCCTTAAAAGTGGTAAACCACACAAAAATTTATAGGACCTAACACAGTTGAAGAATACAAGTGGAACTATTATGTTCTTGAGTCACATTGCCACCAAACAACAAACTGCTCTAAAGATGGCAAAATGAAAAATAAATTTGCATCAAGTGACAACAGTTCAAATTTCCATTGCATGGCTGGTGAACCAAGAAATATCGAAGTGCCCTGCCCAGTTTATCTGCAGGTTTGGCTGGGACTGCACACTGAGTTGATATTTCCTCAGTTCTATACACTGAAATGAAAGACCTCTTATTTTTTGAAGCAGCACATCTTGGAAATTTAAGTCTTTTCTCTTATGTATTTTACTTTTTCTATACCCAAGTTATTTTTAGATTGTTCCCCCCCTATTTTTGTGATGATGAGAAGCAACACCTCAGAGAAAGTGAAGTCTATTCAATAAGATCCTGATGCCTATGACATTTTTGACAAGTTGATTTTTTAACACTCTGAATGAAGCACTTGTTTTGGCCAGTATTTATTTTTATGTTTTCTATTAATAGACTATCTTCCATCTCATTTGTCTTTCAAGATTGGGTGTGTTTGTGGCTTTTTCATGTCTTTCACTGTCAGAAATGCTTTGACTGACACACAGCCACTGTCTAAAAAACAACAGAATTCTGTCTCAAGGTGTCATGCTTTTCTTCTTACAGAAAATCCACCCAGGGATGTGATCAGCAGTTCTTACTTACAGGAGAGTTTTTTGGAACTCATTATTAAAAATTGTATGCATATTTTATGGAGATTTTCCTCTTTGTTCCATTTTGTAACTCCAAGCTGAAACAGGCTGAACTGCTCCAGAAATAAAGTGAACATGAAGGAAATCCTTTCAAATCTCTTCAGTACATTCAAATCCATTACACAGAACAGCTCTCACTTGAAAAAATAATTTAAAATTAAAAGGAACTACTCAGAGAAATACATTAAAATATTAACTTCCCCTTTACAACTCTTATCAAGATCACAGTCTGCATTTCTCTTAGTACGAGATATATTTTATGATTTGTAATGTTATATATCAACTATCTTTTGATTATATTTTTTATCATGACTATACAGGAAGACTTTCTTGCTGAATGCTAGGAGATTTAAGAAGCAAAAAAAAAAAAAAAAAAAAAAACCAAAAAAAAACACCAAAGACAAAAAACCAAACCCCCCCCCCCAAAAAAAAGCACAAACATTTTCTTCATAAAATTCCTGGGTTTTGCACTTGTAAACTGAAATCCTTGAACACATGGTTTTAGGGCACTGTGATGTAACTGCTGTGTAGTACTGCAGTGACTTCCTTCTGCCTGAGGGTCTCGTGTCATTAGCCTGAGCTCCTCTTTCCCTTTACTAAGAGCTACCACTCAGCTCCTTCCTGCCTTTTTAATTGTGCAGCCTCTTCCTGAGCTCCCAGGATCTGCTCCAGGCTAATACCCTCAGATAACCGCAGCAGCAAAATAGTTCCAATGGGCACCCTTAAAAGTTTTCTTTCACTTCTCAGTAAGTCATAACCAGTTACTGGTGCTGCTCATTAAAAGTACAAAGAATATCTCCTCATTACGACTGCAGCTTATCTAACATTGAATGGGGTAAAGGAAACTTTGCAACAAGTCATACTGGATTTTAATTGAAATAATAAAATTAATCTTGTCAATGGAAACAAGCATAACCTTTGACAAACCCCTTTGAATTGATTCTTAGTCTATCACCTGAGAAGAAAAATATTTACATAAATATTTAAAACAGAACTGTCAATTCCATATGTCATGTCCATAGTTATTCTTTGAAGTTATTATAACTCTTTAATGGCTTCCTACTGAATCACTGCATGGCTTGCTGCCATTAGTCAGTTTAACATCTCAGCACTGCACAGGAGTGAAATAGTGAGTACCTTCTTCCTCTCATACTTCAAGTTGATTTATTGAATAAACATATACATAATGTTTATTTGACATTGTGAGTAGTCACAATTATCACTACTCTGCAGTTCAAAATAATTGTCAGCAATGAATAACATTTGAGATCTATTGCATTCCTGTCCCAAGGGACTACCAGAGACACTGTGTTCAGTCACACACATTGTTTAATTTGGTAGCTACTCACTATTTAAAGCAGATAAAAAATGGCAAGTGCATTTAAGAATGCTGCAAACTCTAATTTTGAGACTTTTGTCATGTATTTGCACAGCTACCCATTGTAATCTTCCTGTCAAGCCCACAAAGAACCTGCAATGCATAGCAGACCTCGATGTCTTAGTTACCTACATGCTGTGAGTAAAACAGCTCAGCACAGCCTGCAAAGCTAATTCCCATCTCATCCATGCATTTCCTGGGACAAACAACCCTTCTGCACAAAAGGGACCCGACATACTCTCCTCTTTACAAGGCTAATAACGTTAAAAGTGAGAAGCAGAACCTTGAACATGTATTTTCTGGGGTCTGATCAAGTTTTTAGACAGCATTTAAAGAAAACCATCTCCATTAGCAGCAGAGATCCTCCTTAACCCTCGCATCCTTCAGGTCCCCCAAACTTCTGAATTAGGTGCTAATCAACTCCATTTCCCAGCAGGTCAACAGTTTTGAAGCACACTGCTTAGCAGGAGAAAAACACCCCTTCAGGCAAGATATTGACGGCTATGGGCTGTTTGTTTGGGTTTTTTATTTTATTCAAAATCATTAGACAGTGGCCACTGTCTTTGAAGAGGAGATGTCTCTCTCATTCCACATTTCCTAGGAGATGTCACAGCTGTGACAAGGAGGAGTTTATAATGCCACAGTTCGGTGCCTTCATAATTTATTCTCTCTGATTTTATGCTCTTTTAGTCTCCTGCTCAACCATCCACTAACAAGCAGTGATATTAGCCAATAAATCAAAGACATCTGCTTGTCACCGCCAGATGCTTGGTCACATTGCAGCCGATTATGAGACATACAAAAGGACAATTTCATGTAGAGAGCTCTGTGGAGGTGTTCCACTGATATTCTGTTTGATAGGAGACCAGCGTGAGGTGAATGTAGTATAAGTCAGTAACTTTTATGCCTCCCAGCAATGGAAAAGTAAGCTGAAATACAACTGGGAAGTAAATTAGGACCTCACCTTTATGACTATGTCATTTATGATCCTGCATCTATTCTTCCAGTATGCTGGCTCAAGTTAGCATAAAAATAAATGTTTTAATTTGCCCATCTTGCATTGTACTGGGCACAGAAAAAGCAGCTACTTTAATTTTCACAAAGGGCAGAAGAGGTGTTTCATATCAATTGTTACCAAGCACATCAATTTTTCATGTGGCTGTCTTGTAAAAAACTAGTCCATTAGCCTTATCAGTCACATGTACAACTAACATGCCCAGTGCAAAGACACTCTGATCTCTCTTTCTCTCTCTAATTTATTATAACAAACACCATTAATGATGAGACCCAGAATGGAGAAGGAGAACAAAACTCAGTGCTGCTCTGGCTTTCTTCTCAAACTTAAACTTTATACTCCAACACTATACCACAACAGTAACTGACAAAAGATTATTGATTATTCCAATGTGCTGTAAATAAAATCCATAGGAAAACCAGACAACTTGCCAAGCAAAACCTGAGTATCTCTGTATAGGTGGAAATGGATTTAAAACAAAGCACAACATTTGCTGATTGCTCTCTGAAGAGGAGAGCAAATCCTCCCAATTCTATGAGGCTGCATGGCTTTAAATTCCTAGGTTGCCAGCTGAAAGGAGATTCAAACAGGTTTTCTGTATGTCACCATGCTTCTTTTCAGTAGTTTAATCTTCATAAAATTTAGTCTTCATAAGTTACCTGTCTTTTCCACAGGCATCTCTGACACGCACAATGTGAACGTTACCAGGGTGTCACCATCCCAGTGCTTTTTACTCACTCATTCTTATATTTTAAAACATCAGTAGCTTTAAAAAAGACACATATGAGCACTGATCAGACAGGTTCGGCTCTACAATCCTCTCTTGTATTCTGGTTTAATTTCTGCCCCTGCAAATCCCAGATTTGAATGCCTGAGAATTCCTCTTGCTGAACATGGGTTTAGCCTCAGGCCATCCAGTTCTGAGCAGTGCAGTCACAAGGACAATGACATCTAGGAGAGAACCTTTCCTGTGATGTTAACACAAGCCCAACCAGCAGCTGGCATTCAGCTAATTGGTACATTAACTACTACACCCTTCAGTGACTAGAAAATGTAAGCATGTGAAAGAAGTAGTACTAATATTTTTTTTTCCATATTCTAATGAATCACATTTTAACCACAGCTCCAGCCAGAAGCATTTCATAGTGAAATGACAGCCTTATCAGTAGCACACCATGAACTCTCCCTATAGCAACACTAGACAAAAAAAGTCCATTTGATTTCCTGGAAGGAAGTGACTGACATGTAGCTTTTGTTTTAAGGAGCACTTACCTATGGCAGTTTTCCTCTTATCTCATTGCAGATTTACATGTCAAGCCAAATGATCTGCAGGAAGAGAACAGCAAAATTATGCACAGGCATAATATCAGGAAGAAAAAACAGTTTTATAATAAGTAATACAGAATAATTAATACAGAAATTATAAATAAATAATATAGAAAACTGCCAGGGACCACCTCTATGTTTGATAAGTCATCTGGTACAGTCCCCAAATGTGAGATCTCAGCTATACTGCCCGGCTATAAATGGCTGAAATCTTATAGAACTCCATTAACAACGAGTCTCAAATCTTATTTTTGCACCTAGACTTTCAAAAACATTTGAGGAATCCTAGAGAAGCATCCAGGAATTGTGCTTTATACCCTATTAGGATCATGCTGTATAGAGCACATAAAAGAATAGCTTTCTGTTAAAACTCTACTGCTTCCATTGCAGAACATGAGAAGCAGACCTCCCATCAAGTATTGCTCAAATGCAGCTCCTCTGGCACATTCCCTTTCAAAACTGAAAACACTTCTTTCTACTATTAAATACCCAAGTTGCAGCTTCTAAGTTATGCTTGAATTTCCAAATACACACTTCAGAATACACACATAGAGATGTTTAGATGGAAAACTGCAGCTAACAGCTGTTTGCTGATTGGTCCAACAACTACACTCCTTCCTGAGAGCTGTTATCTGTCCCTACAACTATCATAGACAAGCACCTCACTTGCACAAAATTCTGTAATTCAAAACATGACCATAGCCACCATTGTTTTTCTTGAAAATGGTTGTCAGAGAAATGTACAGGAAAGCATTCAGAGTATTAAGCTCAGTCCATAATATAATGGACTATATGGTTCAAAATAATGAGTTCATTTTAATGTGGTTGATCAGTTCTGATGTTTTAATATTCACAAAGAAAAAAACTGGATGTAGTATCCAAAAAGCAGTGATTAACTAACAGCAGTGTATTATTAACAAATAGCAGTGATTAAGATGGAAACAAGTAAAAATGAAAGCTCTAATACACAGCACAAGTGCAATAAATATTAAATAGATATAAAAAGTGGTGGTCTTAAGAATGAAAAGATTAGACACAGAATGAGCTTAAGTATCTGTCAAGTTGTTATGAAACATGAGAAATTTTATCAGATGTCTTGTTTCTAAAGCCCAATATGTACAGTAAATAAGAACCACTGGGTGAATTTATGTTCTCACAAACCTTGAACTTCTGGGTAAGGTGGGGCTGGATGTCAATTCATCCTTCTACAAACAGTCACAAACTGGAGCATGGCTCCCTGGCATAACTTTGGCTGTCTGGATTGAAACCTGCTCCTGGTTTTACTAACAAGTAACTCAGGGCAGTGAATTCATTGTGGGGGGCAAACTAGAGATACTACTGGAACCTGTGGGTTTATTTATGGCTTTTTAAATTACATGAAGACATTAAATATTGGTTTTCATGAGGGTTCTTGTCAGAGACTATTTTGTGAAACTCCTCTCACTTTTTCTTGAGTAACCCTTGTCTTCTGAAGGTATGCCATTCAGAATTAACAACTGATGTACAAATTACTCACAAAATGTTTATTAAAAGCTCGCCTTTGTTCCTCTCAGTATGTCTGACAGCTCCATCATTTGAGCACAGTTTTTCCAAAACAATTATTTTCTACCCATTTGCAGCATTTTTTCAAAAGCACTAGTAGCCTCCTTTGAGTAAAGAAACATAAGTGATTTTATTTTTATCATTGTTTGTTGAAATTAAGATCCTTTTCATAAAGATAAAAGGGCCTTTTGAAAGGTCTAGTTCTCCACATAAAACCTCTCAATATGCTTGCTCATTTGGAACTTGAATAGCTTCCATGAACTCCATGGGACAGAAGATATATTTAAAGTCAATCTTTAAAAATGTATGAGTCATTCAGTGAAAAGGACTCAATTCAAATGAGAATTGTGATAAAGGTCTTCTTTTTCCACCATGGTCTGAGATTTCCATTGCTATGTAGGGTTAAAGAAAATTTGGGGTTTTGTTAATAGGAGCTGAAGTATGCTTCAAAGAAACTGCTTTAGCTTTTACAGCAAATTCTGATGTCATTTGTAAGCAAAGCACTTGGAATTAAATATGATCTATTAAGGTAATAGTAGAATTCAGAGTGGGTTATTTTAATTAGCCCTGATATCCTGAACATTAGTCTTTAAGAAGGCAACCACTTGTGCAGATCAATTGATCTGTTTATGTTTGAGTTTAAGCATTTGGCCAAAGAGTCTGCAGCAGCAGGACCTGCAAAGGTTGAAGAATTAACCTAAAAGAAGACTTTAAAAGAATAAATTCATCATGAACATGTCCTCCCGCTGCATGGTGGGTGGCTGCCAATAATTAGAGACAAAAGATGGGAGTCTATGACTTTAAAACAGAGACCAAATATGGTTATTGTTAAATAAATCAGAGGAGTGAGGTGATTTAATGGCTTTTTAATGATCCTAATGTTTTCAATTTTAATGAGTCCTTTTACATCAACTTTAATCATTTTATGAGACTGAAAAAATGTCTGCATTAGTTTGGGTTTCTGTTCAGTCCCCCACAAGGCATTATGCAGGGGTGACTAACATGAGTCAGGTTTCATAAGAGGAAGCCTAGACAATAACTGCTAACTTTATTTGGGGAAATGATATACTAGCTACCAATATAGCAATTTTTAATTTTTTTGTTTAATCAAAGGAACCATTTTACTGCAGTGCAAGAATTCACTGCTGTATACTCATTGGTACTTTGAAATGGAATTAAATCTTTTCAGTATTATGTACATTTAATGTAAGCTACTTGAAGTATGAAAACTGAATATGAGTTGCAGCATCTCTTAAAAGTCACACATAACTTCAAATCAGACAAGAATCTTTGAATGCAGACCATGTACTTCAGCAGGATCTCTTTCTTCTCTGCAGCTTCAGCAGTTGGCTCAAAGCCTGGCTTCCCCTCAGGGAAGAGCTGCTATGGCAGAGAGCAGAGTGCAGCTCTGAGCTGGGGATACACAGGGGCAGAAAACAGGGAAGAGGAGCCAACCCCAAGCTGTCCAAGCAGCTTATTTTACCACATGCTCACACAGAGGATTTAGTGGTGGCAGCTGAAGGCACAAGTGCCCTCCCCCTGCGTAACCCCACAGCAGCTGAACTCATGCTCCTTCTGCTGGCCATCCCACAAAGGTGGCTCTCCATGGCTCAGCAGGAGATTATTGTTGGAAAATATTTTACAATTCCTAATTATATTAACTTTTCCATTATTTCCTATATCTTTTCCCTGAGGCAAAAAGAAATTTCAACCCCAGAGAAACTTAATTTCTGGTAACTCAGAGTCACAGTTGAGTCAAACCAGTAACAGAATAAACTATTTCTTCCAAAAGCTCTATTCTGAATCTCTCATGTACTGAATCTTCACTTAAGCAAAAGTAGGTTTCAGTTAGGGCAATAGCACAAGATCAAAATATTATTTGACTTCCAATTAAACCACTACAGAAATAATTGTCTAGTCAAAGAGTAGTAGTGGTTGACTTGGACCTTCTTCACCAGATTTCTCTGACATAAAAATCAGCCCTAAACCAAGCTGAAGTCACAATGGGAAGGAGCAAGGATGCAGTGAGCAAAAAGACACCAATCTCACTTGTATATTGTGAGGTATTTCCAGATCTTAAAGTAACCTGTAAAGCCATTATAAAGTTACATTGCCCTAAGGATTTTATTTTTTTCCCCTAGGAAAAACAGGGGGGAGAGAGCGTAGATTCCAGAATTGCTGTCCTACCCCCCTGCCTAGGGTTACCTATCAAACAGAGCAGGAAGTGAATTTCTATAATGCCAAAACAAATTTGAAAAAACAAATATTAGGTTCACTGCTTTTCTTTCTGTTGACTTCTGGGTTTGGAGCTTTTAATATTTATGACTTCAAACTTCTCCAGCCACGCTGGCACATATCTCAAGTGTTCTCTTACTCAAGCCAAGGACTTTGGTTACATGACCTCAAGTATTGTGAATTGTACAACAAAATAATGAATCAGACCTTTGGGGGTTTTGTTATTGTTAGTAGCAGCAGTATTCTCAATCACTCCACTGATGCTCTTCTGTTAAGGAAATACTTGAGAAATTCTTGTCTAGTACATTGTCATGGAGTTTCATTCACTATGTATCATTCTCCTTATATGTGCACATATTTTCAAAAAGCTGGAAGAGAGTTTAGATTGCTTCTATCTTGTATTCGCTTACCAAAGCACTGTCAACACCAGTCAAAAAGTTAACTAATACAGAAAATATTAAGAAAAGCATTTAGGCCAACTAACATTTACCTACATACTTGGATACCTCAGAATTGATGTGTTTCTCTTTGGAGAATGTTCATGAGTATTACAACATATACACATTCATCCAGCTGTTAACATTTCAAGTACAGCATATTAAATTCAGTATTCATTGCCTCTAAAATATAATACCCCAAAAACTGCACTTCCAACTACACTTTGAGCCCCACAACCAATTTTGGTGCAGTAATCAAAGCCTAATTTATTGGTAGCAGGAAATAAATAATAACAGCTCTGTATTAGAGCTATCAGTATCCCAGTGAAGAATCCTAGGCTTGGTTATAGAGAAATCAGTCTGAAAGGTGCCAGCTGGAGGGATCAGTGAACATCAACTGACAGCCCCTATCAGCCTGACTGGAAGGAAAGGGGGCCTGGGGATGACAAGGACAGTCCTCAAATGCATGGAACAGCTTAGGAAGGACTGTGGGAAGCAAATCAATCACACAGATGGGAATCCTGGGCTAAGCAGGAATACTGAAGAGTCAGGATGAAGAAAATACAGCAGGGGAGGTTTTTTCAGTGAGAATGGAAAACAGATCTTACCCCAAGTAAAAAGGGCTTGCCTGTGTGGAGTGTTGGGGTGAGAGCAGCCCTGTCTGTGTGCTGCCATGCAGACCCAGAGAGCCCTCCCAGAACAGAGCCCCTCACTGACTGCTGCCAGCCCTCTCCTCCTCACCTGAGCCACCACAAGCACAAATCAAAGCCAATCCTACTACTTTATTTAGATCCCTCAGGTGACATGGTCTGGCTTCCAATCAGTTTTTGGTTGAGAAGACACATCAAACATGTCATTGTGGATTTAGAATTGGTCATGAAATTACATTAACAATTTGAGATACCAACCAACTTCAGGGGCTGAGACAATGCATTTTAATAGTTATGATTTTATTCCTTTAATTGTCTTGATAAGCAATTGACTTCAATAACTTTTGAATTTATCCATTTAAAGAGTTACTATTTCAAAAATCTAAACATGTGAAACTTATTATGCGACTGCACGTTGAACTTCTAATCTTCTACTAGGAAAAAAAAAATAAAGCCAAAACAAAACCAAACAAGAAAACCAGCTAATACCTCACAAACACTGAACCCTCCAGCATGGCCTTACAAATTAATTTACACCATTTGTAAGTCAAAATATTTCAAATTAAATAAAGTGTAATTATGAAGAGAAATATTTTTATCTATATTGTCAGTTTCTTGAAAAATCATGAGATTTCAGCTAGCATTATTGTTAGATTTTACTCACAGAAATCTCTGGAACTTGTACACTCTTTTTATATATCTTCTATGTTATCCCAGACATGTAATTCCATTGTGAATATCAGAAAGTATAACCTTCATAGTTCTATATTCACCCAAATATCTTCCGTGATTTGATGATATCCATCAAAATCTTTAGACAGATGTGGTATTACTCAAGTACTACATACACCTTCTTTCTTTTTTGTAAGAAGAAAATGCAAATTTTGTGTTCCTAAGTTATATGTGTAACTACTCCTGCTCATCTAAGTGCTATCTCAGCTGTTCAAACCACAGCCAAATTAAAATAGACAATTTTCCATCTGCTTTTCATATAGTAATATCTCATTTTTGAGAATACAGAAAGTATAGGAAGCTAAAACCTTATTTATGTGACTTAATTTTTAATATTTGAATAACTTCTAAATCTCTGAAAGAAGGTAATAAACACATTCTGGACAAATGCCTCAATAAATGAAACTGTGGTGAAGAAACTCATTCACATTAAGGGAAGAAGGGTCATTAAACACAGACTTGAGAAACTAATGCAGTCACTGGAAACTCTGCCAAGGGAGTTTCTCTAAGGTGCAGGCTTGTTTTAACTCTAATTTCCAAATGCATCATCATCTTTTCTTAAAGTTCATGAAATCTCAAAGCAGCTTTCTTCTTGAAACTGTTTCAAGACAAATAATGACAGGCAAAAAGAAAAACCTAAAGGTGAGTGGTACTTTGATTTAATGTATAATTACACAGATCTGCTATCTACATGTGCTCAAAGTAGGCATCAGCCGGTATAATGACAGCATCAAATGTAAAAAGTCAGGAAATGCCCTCATTGAACTACTGAACCCAATTCAGTCCTGTACCCAGACACATTAGCACTTTTCCTGCAGTGCTTTCTTCTCTATTTGCATGTCATTACGCTGTTTAGTTCCATATTCTGCTCTAACACTTATTACTTGACTTATGAAATTTCTTTAACTCAAACCACTTGGTTAAGTGCCACAAACGGAACTATTTTTTACACACATACTGCAGGATCTGTACCAGAAAAAAATACATAATCATGTAATTCCCAGAGACTTAACCCACCAAATTAGTTTCACCAAACAGTCTCACTTAGCAGTCCAAAATTTGCATTCTGTATTTAGTAGCATTGACTTAAAATATGTTGTTCTGCAAGAAATCCTGGCTATAAACTCCATTAGATGAAGTATTCCTGAAAAGGAATGCCAAAGGGATACCAAAATAAATTCCATTTCATTTCATTGTTCATTTGTACCTAACTTTGACACAGTAAGTACAGGAGTGCTTGAAAGGAGGTGGGCACATGAGTTCAGCAGGCACAGAAGGGAGCTTGCCATTCCAGATGGGAGGATGTGGGATCATTGGATGTATTCTCACAGATGGGCTCTAAATAGCTTTAAGTGTCTAAATATCTGTGAAGTAAAAAGAAAACAGTTGAATGCAAGCACAACTGCTGTCACAAGGACACTCTGTGTTCAGCTCTGGTTTCCTACCCCCGGAGAGAAACCAGGCAGTTACGGCAGATTTTCCATTTCAGACCATTTCCAGTGTCCCATTTCAGCACCATGCCATTGCAATACCATTGACCTCACCCCTGCACACAGAAGATAAAACAAGCCCTTAAAATGATTGTACTAATGGACCAGCATCTCAGAATCTGTGAAATACAATCACCTCATCAATCATTCACAATCATTATTTTTTATATCTTCTATAAAAGGAGATTAAAGAGGAGATTAGCAAATTCTATATCCATCCCTCCCCTATTCTGCCTAGTACAGCATTAACAGGCCCTGACAAAAGGCACGCCAGCAACTCCTGAGCAAGTGACACAAGTGCAGTGATAAGCCACATAAAATATTCATAACTGGAACTTTAGATGTAGGCAGATGCCCAACAAGAGCATACAAGCTTTGTCAGGAATCACTGAGAGATTGAAAGCATACTTAAAGGATTTATTAAAGCAATCAGAAGAAGCCTCTGCTCAGTCACTATGATTATAAACACCAAGGAGTTTATGGCCATGTATTTAAACTCCCTGCTCTGTAACAGATAAGTTATGCTTTCTTGTGATTTGTGCACAAAGAGTTTTTTCACTCTTTTCTAGCACTATAAAGATCAGAAGTACCATTTCTGCCTTGCTAAGTGAAGCATTAATAGGAATGCCAGCAGCAAGATGGAACAAGCAATAAATATGAAGGTTTAACATTATAAAGATTTACAATACACAGAATATAGCCCTTGATTATGAGAAAATATTATTACCTTTTTTTAATAGGAAAAAATCATTTGATAACAGGGATTTCTTTTTTCCAGCATTATATTCAGGGACACCAGAGTTCAACAAAAAAAAAAAAAAAAAAAATTGTGTGACAGTACCAATGCTAAACAGTTGTCATAATAGCAATTAATCAAACAGAACACCAGAAGCTGTTAACACACATCAGCTCACCTTTTACAGAAAAGTGCATTTTAAAAAGTGGTTTTAGTTCATAAAAAACAAGCCTGTTACTAAGGTCAGCTAGCAGGAAAACTTACTGAAGGAGAGAAAAAGCAATTGCTAATTGAAGCAAGTAACTATGACAAAACTCGAGTGTATACATATACAGAGAACTTATGATAATGCACCCTTGCATTATCTCTACAAGATGATTGCTATATTCTTACTTGACACGGGCCATTATAAGCACTGGAGATCTGAGCTCATTATCATAACCAAAAAATGGAAGAATACACTTTTTTCTCTCATTTTGACTTACTGCCTACAGCTTTGCATTGACCTTTCCTTAAGGAAGCCTCAGAAACATCAGCTGTGCTCTGAAGCCATTCAAAATATTTCACATGCAGAACAGACCTTGGCTTCCCCACTGAGTTTGCAAAAACTATTGAAAAACTCTTCCTTATTTTGGATCATTTTTCTCTTCAACTAAATCAGCGTGCACATAAGCAGCTTTAAAGAGCTTTCTGACAGAGGGCAAAAAAAGCATTGCTTCATTGTAGAGATGAAAACACAGAGAATGCAGGGTTTGTTACAAGAACTATGTCACAGCACGTCTCAGTTGAGACAGCCACTATACACAGACTATCACCATACAATTTCAGAAGGATTTAAGCATCCACACATACAGAGTAACACCTAACCTCTTCAGAAGGCTTCAGGTGCCTGCCCATATAGAGTAACACCAGGTCATTTCAGAAGGCTGCAAGCACCTGCCCTTCTTGTCCTTCAGCCCACCCTTTCCTACCCTCCTGTCCATGCAGTGCCCCTGTGTGCCCTCTGCTCCCTTTGGTGGTTGCTCAGTGCCCCTGGGCACTCCATGGCTCATTGCTGCCAGTGCTGCTCACCTGCTTCTCACAGCTGTGCCACTGGGGATGAGGCTGGGCCAGCCCCATCCCAATCACCACAAACTGTGCGCCTACAAATCTATACTGTTAACATCTTATGTTTCTTTTTTTCTTAATCTGGCAGAGATCCTGTTTCCCATTGTCAGTGGATGTCATTAACAAAAATTTCCTTCTTTTTCATTTAGAAATGTGAACATGAGCCTTGTATGCTTAGCATAAAAGAAAGGACCTCCTCAGCCATGGAAAGACTCTTCAGTAGATACTCAAAAATGCTAATGTTTTTATCCACTGTTTTTGCCCAGAACAATGGCACAAAAAATAAATTTAAATGCTTAGACATAGTCTGGGGACTTTTCCTTCATCTCACACCCTTCGTCCCAATGTAATTTTAATCTAATCAGATCACATGAGTTGTTCATAGGGAACTTTTGTCTTCCACTCTTTGCTGCACCTTTGTTATAACTCAAAGAAAGAAAGGTCTGGGGGCCTGATCAAAAGAGGGTGTCACATACTTGCTGAATTGGGGACTTATAGAAAATCAGTTCTTACACAGAAACTATGAAGATTTTACATTAGATGTAAACACTTCCATACAGAGGAATTCCAAATATTTTGTTACAAATACTCTGTACCAGCTGTAAGTGCAGTAACAAAACAGAAATTTCCCCAGGTATTTAATATCATAAGAAGATCAAAGCAACTGTTCTAAAAAAACTTAAAGAACATAACCATTACCTTTGTTCTACTGCACTTACATTCATATTTCTTTATTCACTAAAACTCAGACTGCTAAAATATCTTGCAAGATAGTATTTTTTTCCCTGACAAACCACAAGAAATACAAACTCTTTCTTTCTCTGCTGACCCCAAGACTTTAGTGTGTTCAAAACACATTATGCACATGAGTGTGGCATATACATAACCATTTCCTAGTCAGAAACAAAACCATCTCTCTCCTACCCCCTTCTATTCTCTTCTGGAGAAAAGTCTTAAAGAAATTCCAAGATCTTAGCAATCAAGACAGCATTTACTTTACATTCTGCTCCAACAGAAACAGAATGCACAGTGCACAAAGGGAAATGAAGATATGAAATGGTAGTTTGGGAAAGCTTACAATTCTGTTACTGCTGTACAAATATCCCTGGGTTCTAATCATGCAGTGCAGATCTGTTGTTTTAGTTTGTCTGGAACTCAAAACCCATAATTTTCTTCTAAACTTTCAAACTGTATAAAACAAATGCAAAGAGCAAGTCAGATACGGTCCAAGCATTTCACAGCTTCCTCCTCAAAGTAAAAATTAATCACAATTTGCAAAATTTGTTGTATATGAAAACATATATAGCTGCTCTTCAGAGTTCTTGCACAAACAAAATCCACTTTCACCTATCAATCTTTTAACAACAGATATACAAGTGAAACCCCAACCACTTTTAGCCAATGTCTCATGAATCCATAACTGCCCCTCACCCAGTGAACTTAGAAACTTTGTAAAGAAGTTGTAGGGGTTAAACTGTCTTAGAGAATATTTTACGGGTTGAGAAAAACCTCAACCTCTTTTATGTTTTAACTGTAGCCCACATTAAAAGGTTTTATTTCAAATCAGAGCTCCATATCTAACAGAGAAATTGTTATATGAAGAAAAATTTTCATGTTAAATGAATAATAAATTATAGGTTATGTGTCTCTTTGATTTTAGAGGATGCATAATTTACAACAATAAATAATTAACATATCAAAGGATTCTAATTTAACTGCTGCCTTCAGCACCAGCACAACCAAAGTACAAAACATTCTGTTTGGTGCTTGTAATCCATATTTGTGGGGGAGATGAGTAGCTACATACAAGTAGTTATGTTTTCCAATATGTAATTTTTGCTTATCACTTAAAAGTATTAATAAATATCAGAAAGTTCAAATTCTGACATACGATCTGTAAGCATACTACATCAGAGGGAGAAAAGCAAGCATAATGAACAGTGTGCTGTTATAAACAGCATTTCAGCCAGAAATATTTTATGCATGCTTTATTTTTAAGTGGTGTTAAGCTTTTCATTGGGTGCCTTTAAAGGCAGCTTATAGATGTAGGAAAAATCATTGTCATAGAAATGGCTCATCTCTAGGTAAAAGAAAAACAGCGCTATTTCTCTTTGGAAAAACAGGTGTTACATTTATTTTTGGTACTCGTGTTCTTTAATTTGTATAACATCTATGCCTTCACTAAAATTCTTTGTAACAGACAAGACCAAGAACGACCTAAAGGCAAGTTTTTTCTCAGTATTCCATAACTGAACAGGTAATTCAAGCAACGTGCAGGCAAGTAATTCCAGTTACTCAAGTAATGCTGCTCCAAAATGGGTGATCCAGACATTTCTGGAGAGGAAGCCAGGCTGGAGCAGAGCTGCTGAGATAAACCTTTGCCAAACCCACACCTCAAAACGTGGCAAGGCAAGAGAGGACAGCCTGCCTGGAGAGCACCACACAGGCTATCGAGCAAGGCCTGAGGCCACATCATCTCTGGAACCACGTGGGCTGAAGAAACACCTAGGCCTTCAGAATAGCTCCCCCTTGTCAGTGAGAGCATCCATGGCTTCACTTCCAGCACACACAGAGCAAATGTTTTGTCCTCAAAGAACACAATCAGGTCATCATCCTGCAGCTGGACAGTTGTGACTGCAGCTCATGGGTGGACAGAAGGGTCATTTTTAGCAGGCTGAGCCTATTGCCAGGTCTCTAACCAAAACCAACAATAAAGCAGTAACTCATAGATTTGGTGGAGGTGTAATGGAACTCTCATGGCTTGCTTCCTTTGAGAGGGCACAGGGAACGTGTCCCTCAGTCCATCCTGGGGACATCGCCCCCTCCCCACCACCCATCTGTCCTGCACAGTGACAGGGACAGACACACCACAGCTCTGCACCACTCCTCACCCAGCTCTCCAGACCCTGCTGGTTGAGGAGGACACTTGCCCAGCAGAGTGAGCTAAGCATGAGATGGAGCCTGCAGCCCAGAGCAGCCTCCTGCCCCCTCTGCTTTGTGACCTCCTGGTGCAGACTTGAGAACTTCTCCACCAACATCCATCGAGAGCATACATTCTTCATCATATACAGTGGAAAGTGTGACTGAATAGAGTCCTGCATTTCTCAAAGTCCTTGATGTTGAATATCAGCTTCTGTGAGGTCACAGGAAGAATAAAAATTGTGCAAAAGGCTGGAAAGAAAAATCTATAGAGTATATGTTAAATGGATATGTACACACATGCACAATTTGTAAAAAGTATTTGCATTGGAATTCAGAAGGCTGTCTAATAAAAGCAATTGATTCTTTTTCTTAGAGTAAGTGTTGTGGTTGGAATAAAAAGTTCTGTTCAGCTGCAAATGGCAGTCAAGTGTCTGAGTTTAGCCTGAGAAAAGAGAAATCAAACAAGTATGTAATTAAAAAAAAAAAAAAACAGATACAATTTTCACTCCCAGAAAAATACATAAAAAGTTTTATGTTAATGTGAATGGAACAAAGATTTCATCAAAAATGTATA
Organism: Anomalospiza imberbis; assembly: GCF_031753505.1. NCBI lineage: Eukaryota > Metazoa > Chordata > Aves > Passeriformes > Viduidae > Anomalospiza > Anomalospiza imberbis. The sequence goes on from NC_089695.1 coordinate 6,066,410, forward strand.
CATGGAGAGACCCTTAACCACAGCCATGATAAGGAAAGCATCTCTGCAGTCCAGTTGTAATCATAGGAAGCTTTATGAAATACAGCTTTAAGACAGAAAGAAAAAAGACTGTGGTCTAACAAAAATTAGTAGCTATTTATTTTTATTTTCTAACACACAAGGTTTGTCAATAGCATGACAGAAGATCACCAGAGAGTGGTGTTAAAATGTCACCAACTGGCTCCAGATTTATAACTTGTTTTCTCCTTTAAACACATATTATTCCTGACTTTACTACAAAAGATGGAAAGTCAGCACCAGTATAGCAGGGCAAACTTAATGAGTCAATTCCTATGCAAATATTTCAATCAATCAAAATGGACTTAAATCCCAGTGTGGTCATTTTTGCAGTTACCTACGCCTGCATATTTGATTCCTGTTTAAGAATAAGGGGTCATTAAGTACTTTGTAGCTGTATAACCACATGTATACCCTAATTATGCATTTACTTTATCCCAGGTCTAATGAGTGAGCAGCACCTGGATGGCAGGTTCAGGCAGCAACACAATCTGGTCTTGTAGTACAAAGGATTAATCAGGATATAAACTGCACTCCGGTCCTGACAGGAGTCCTGAAAACGTGTTCTACGGGGGTTTTCACCAGCACCCCGAGCGAGCTGAAGAGCAGTGTGTGTCTGTGGGCCACGCCACAGTGCAGGCACGAGAACATCACAGATTGTTCAACAAGGTGTTGCTTGTTTGGGGTTGGTTAATGACCTGTGATCTGCTACAATTCCCTTTGTCTGCATGGAATGAGTTTGCACGCCCAAGATCTCAGCAAGGGAGTGAAGCTGCAGGGCTATTTCAGTGAGTTTCCCCTGCTGGAATGACAGCTCAGAGCACTCAGCTTGCCCTTTATCTTTGAAGATTCTTATTTGTCTACCATTTCACAGCAAGCAGTTCTGATGAATAGTGCAATTAACCTTTCCATTATTAAAACAATTAATTGCAAAAATTAAAGACATGACAAAGGCTAAATACTAATGCATAAATTATCAGGTTCAGGAATTGTAATTATTAATCTATGTACACTAATTGTGAAATAAACAAAGAGGACAAATTGTACTCAGAAATCAGTGCTGGAATTGATGGTCATTTTTTTTTCCTGTAAAAAGAGAAATGCACCATTTTGCTCTTGACATACAGAATTAATTCATACCAAGTCTTAAACCAGAGTATTTTTTCTCTTGTGAATGATGTAGGATCCAAAAATATCTAAGGTTTAGTTTTGTTTCTACAGCAATGTAAGATTGCATCAAAGAAATTTACATGTCAATGTAAAAATTTCTACCTAAACTACTCCTGCAGCGAATCTCCACTACATTTTCATTTCATATAGCTCTAATTTGACTAAGTATCCTGAAATTCTTGTAACAATGTAATATTACAATGTTGCAAGACACAATATTAAAAAAAGCACTGATCTGACACATGGCCATATACCCCTTAATAGCAACTCTGAAATATTTCACCTATGGGTGGAGTACCTGCCTCACAAACAGGGCACACCAGTGCTGCTGAAGGGTGTGTTTGGTGGGGAAGCAACACAGATCGACCTAGCCAAGAAATTCTTATTTTTCCTGTGGAAAGTGTCAACAGTTCAACAGTTTCATAATCTTTCACCTTAAAGACAATCAGGGATATAGCTATGAAGATTAATTTTGTCCCATTGCTTTGTGCCAGAAGTAATGAAAAGAACATCCAGTTTTAATCATCTGTTTGCTGCCCTCAAGCAGTTCTGTCTCCTAGGCCTCCTTCTCCCCCCATTCCCACTAAAAATACACTTTTCCTTAGAGCAGGACCACCTTCCCTTGAGTCATTGCTTTAAAAGCTGTGATGTTGCCACAGCAGGATTCAAACCCTGAGCAATGGTCCCAAGAGATAAGTGAGGTTGGGACATCAACTGCTGTCACTGTACCCGACAAAGCTGCTTCCTTCCTTCCATCCTGTTAATAACAGGATGCAGTTAACAAGTTTCAAATGGTTTCATCAATTAAAAAAAACAAAACAAATAATCAAAACCAAAGAAACCAACAGCAACAAAAACGAAAACAATCCCCCTCCACAGAACTCCATAATGTAAAGGCACAATTATAAAATATCAGCTAAGTTAGTTGTCCCTATAAAGAATCTGTGCAGCACCTAATGCAGGAATGTTTTGACTGGGAGATCTGTGAAATCCACAAGTTGGATAATGATGATGTTAAAACCCTCAGTGCCAGAGACCTTTAGCACTAGAGAAAAATCTTCAAAGAACAATCTGTGTGCTGAAGGAAGGACATTTTGCTCGGAGAAGGACATCATCCCCTCACAGCTCTGGAAAGAAAAGCAGACTTTTTCCCTTGAAACCAGGTCCCATTTCAGATAACATTTATTTTTGCAAGTCACCTTTGGTCCCACACACAAGTCCAGTGTCAGTGTCTGGATTACTTGTACTTCACTGAAACCATGCCACCTACACAGAAAAATGGTGAGAAATTCCTGAAGAGCTGTCAGGCAATTATCAGCTGGCTCACACTTGGCCTTGGACTGGCCAGCTGACTCCAGAATCTCATGTCCTGACAGCATTGTGGCATCTTAAATAATGAGTTTATAACCTAATTTTCACACTGTCAGTTTCAAACCAAACAAACAGCTTTAGATATCAGATAGTTCATTGAATTTTTCAACAAGTGGCTTGTTTCACAAGCACCTTGGTTTGGCAGCAGTACACTGATGAGAAAACTACTCAAATAATCAATGTCAATAAGTCTCTTAGTAAGTTTCACAGCATAGGGGGCCATGTGCAGGATCTCCAGAACCACTCACCCCTTGGTAAGGCAGCACAAATACAGTCAACAATAACAAGAAAAATCAAGGCATCCTTTTACAATGCAGTGTATGGGACCAGTAAATGGTATTATTTTTATAATCACCTTTTCACAAGGGCGATATCACAGCGAACATTAATTGATAATAAATTCTGAATTATTAAACCAAAGTTCTGGCAAATCCTCTTTCATGACTTCTCATTCTTTTGATTTCTTTGTTGTCTGTACACTGTTACAAAATTTACATTTATTCATGCCAAGGATACAGCTAAAAAGGGCAGTGGTACAGTACACATTCTGGAAACAGCTATATCACTGATAACGTAATACAGATTAGGCATATTCCCAGAGTTAATTATAAATGTTTGTGCATGAATGTCAAAGCAGGAAAACATAATCTTGTTACAATATAAAAAGTTATTATATAATGGCCTTTCCTAAAATACAGTTTACTAGAGCATAGCAGGTGGCAGACAGAAGGCTGAGAAATGTAACAAGCAATTACATTACAGAATTTTTTCCCTGAACTTTCATTAGCTAAATTTCTTCCTATTTTAATCCAATCTTTTTAATAATGTGTCAGGCCTGACACTCCAGTGGACATGAAACTCAGAAAGGTCATGGTTGAATAAATGCATCTATTTAATTTTTTCTCTTCAACTAGCTTTAAAAATTAATTTATCTGATTTCTCAGGCTATTATATAAAATTTGTTGGATTTTGTGTATTACTAATAGGCACCTTCCTTGTATTTCTGCTCACTATTGCTTAGATGAGGTTTTTCTAATTCTTGTTGATGGCTGATTAAAGATATAATAAAACAGTGACAAAGTCAGTTCCCACAAGGCTTCAAACAGATCTGGAGTTAAGGAGAAGGAAAGCATCAGAATGGTTTTCAAACACAGTCCTGGGGTACATTTTAACAATTCATTATTTTCACAAGTGTTATTTTAACAATTTGTTTCACTTCCACACCACAAACCCACACATTCAGCAGTGCTTCCAGCCCAAGAAAGCTGCCTTAAGCATATCCAGCAATCAAAGGAGCAGAGCTTATCACATCATTACTTTTCAGGTGTGCTCAGGCAAATAGATGCATTTACTATCAAATCATAACATAGGAACTACTACATAAAATAGGTCAGTTCCAAAATATCTTCATGAAAATATTTTAAGTCTTTTTCAGTGTTTGGGGAGGTTTGTAGAGAGAACTAGGAAAAAAATCAATTTAACGAAGCATTTCTCAATTATTTTCTTTTAGTTTTTTTATTATTTTTTCAATTTCATAAATCCTATATGTATCTTGCTTTCAAAGATACTTTTCAGGGGATCAAAATGGTTATATTTTTGATAGGGAAATTAAACTTCTGAAAGATCTGTCTAATCTTTGGTGAAATACTAAGGCATTTCTAAAGGCTGATTTACTTTATCCCAAGTAAATCCAGATTAGCTATGATGAAGAGAATGAAATTACAGTATAACATGAATGAATGGTGAGAAGTGACCTTGTTTTATAGAATTATATAAAGAAATTGTGACAGACATTCCGGAGTGGGGGGTGCTCAGAAGTAGTTCCCTAACTATTAGGGATTGCAGCAGTCAAGAAAATTAGTCGGTAGAGGAAAAGAATCAAAACACTGTCACAAGATGAGGCCTTGTTTAATTTGGAAAAAAAAAAAAAATCACCCATCACCTTTTACACTTGAGATGCAAAATATTTCCCGGGCATTGAAGTTTTGTGCATGCCCTTGGTTTCACGCAAGTTTGGAAAGAATTATCAGCGAACTATTTCATTTATACCCCCCAAGATACACTAACCCAATGAATTCAAACCCAAACCTTTTGGATCTGAACATTAATTGCACTGTTCTCATGTAACAGCCCTACTGGAGGTGTTAAACCCGAGCTCACCCAGGATGCTGTTCATGGCCTCTTGGGAGCTGTGCAATTTAGTAAGTATAGCTCACTGTATAGAAGTGATATAAATAAGAAATAAATTACACTACATTTACTGCAGCTACTCCACAATTTTTCCTTTACATTCCAAAAGTAGATCAGTTCCCCAGAGCTGTACAAGTTATAGATAAGAATGGAGTAAAACTTGCAGATTTCACATTTGTGTATAATGTTTTTCAAATGAGTAAGCCTTGCCTAGAGACTTCAGTCACTTCAGACTTGCCCAAAACTCAAGTAAATTATGAGATTGAAGAGATTACAACTGTCATCTTCATCTTTTACTCTGGTAAAAATCTCAGTTATCTTTGCATACAGTTCAATGCTATATTGTCCTGCCACCTACTAATCAAAATTTGGGAAAAAGATTAATCTCCCAAAGTCAAACATATATTTCTTGCCTATTGCACAGCACAGCTTGTTCCAGTTAAGGAGCTGATGCCACTAAAAAACTTCAGATTTTAAGGGGATTCTGAAATGATCTATAAAATTTTGCTCTAGAACGAAACCTATTGTGCAAGGTTATTAGGTCAGAAATCTTTTCTTCACCTTCAAATGGTATGATTCAAAAAGAAATTAAACAAATGGACTTTTGGAGCTGACATTTCAAAAAGTTCTTTGTACCCTAACTTCTGTGGAAAACTTGGAATTCCATTTTTTAAATTCCCCATCTTGACAATTCTACATCATCACTCAATCATTCCTGGGCTCATTCTTAACATGGTAATTAAGACTGTATGAAGATAAGTGAGAATGAAAAGAACAAGAAAACAAAATACATTTGAGCATTTTGTTATCTTCCCTGGCTCAGTTAAGTACATGCTCAGTACTAAGTACCACTCACTCCACTGGCTTCTTTCCCATGCTGTTGGATTGGCTTTTTCCTTTCCCTTCCCCAGGCCTCTCTTGCAGATCCCTGCTCTTCCCATGCCTTTTCCATGCTCTCCCACTGGGTCAGGAGGGTCTTCTCCACTGTGCATTCAAATAACTCAGACTTCACCTGAGTCCCTGCCACAAGAGCAGAGAGCTTGTGGAGCAGGAGCTGCAGCCTGGACCAGTTCCTCACTCCTTCCTCCTTGGGAAATGAGAGCAAAGGAGAAACCTCCAGCCAGCTCTCTGCCCTGCAGGCAAGGCCCTGCAAATTCCCACCCACCAGGACACAGGGGAAGGGATCCCCATCCCAAAGAAGAAGCTTGCCACCCTCACAGCTCTTGTTGATATTGCAGCAGCCCAAGGAGGAAAGAATGAATGCCTTCATCTCTTATGGTCAGGATAATTGCCCTGGCTTTTGGGGGGCTTTGTTTTAGAAGCATAATTTTAAAACAGCAAGAGCTCCTTTAAAAGTTTCTAAAACCTCCATTGCCCTGGCAATATCTGCTGAGAGCACTTGGAAAAGAGATTCACAGCAGAATTGCATTTCTGATAGCTGATGTACTTGCCAACTTTGAAAAGCCACCTGAGTAATGAACTGTTGCTTTCTAATTGATGCCTTCTGTTTCCCTCACTTCTATTCATTTTCCTCCCTGTAGAAAACCAAGAACATTTTTATGCCCTTTTTTCACCTCAAGCTCTTTTCTGAATAAAGGAAAATATTTGCAACCTTTGAAAGGATTTTTTGTTTGTTTTTGGTTTGGTTTTTTAATGAAACTAAGGGGACAAATAGAGCTCATGGACATTTAGTATTGCAACACTCATACTAATCTGATCTACCAATAAATACATCAACCAAACAAGAAAAAAAATCCAAACAGTCCAAACAGTACAGTTTTGACCTCTTCTACTTGTTTTTTCCCATCCTTAAATTGTAGAAAACAGGCTGTTCATACAGCATGCTTTGGAGAAAGCAGCTTCTCATGTATTACCAATCAGATTCTCCATTTTCAAAGTTAACATCTGCATTAAAAACAAAGGAAAAGTTAAAGCTGGAAGAAGGAATTAACTATATAATCACTTGATGGTAGGCTTTCATGAAGGCAAGGACAACTTTCAGCTATCCTTTTCAACATATTAGGTCCAATTCCATTTTCCAAATATGTTATCAATATGATAATTCCACACTTTCCCATCTGTAGACAGTCCAGTCTTCATAAAGGTAGCATTATTACTACAAATACACTGAGGGGAAACTATTTCAATTACCAGGAGACTATGCAGCTCCAAGTCTATTTATTTCAATTTATGCAACTGTCTTGATATATGCGTGCATAGAACTTTTATAAAGAACGAATAAATTCGCCTTGAAATTGTACCAATTGACTTTGGCTGGGCTGGACTGTGCAATGGAATCAGAATCACTTCTGAAATAAGCCCTGACAATGCTGATCAAAACGAAGTGGCTACTCATTTATTAAAGTGACAGCTCAGCAATGGTTTCAAGCAAGGGGCTGACGTGGCCTGGGGTGTCAGCCATGGCCCGAGGTGATGGCTGTGCCTAAAAGCTTTTGAGGCAGTTGTGCTCTCTGAAGCTGCCTCTGATGGAAATCTGACATTTCCTAAGGCTCCTGCACCTGCCTGGATGTCAAGCAGCTGGTGTGAGTACTGTCACCCGTTTCAGATTGTTATTCCACAAGTGACAAGTTTGCCCTGAGACTACATGCATGAAATTGATCCTTTTTCTCTTTGTTATGAGCAATCTGGTCAGGGAGAAAGCATCTTGGGTCAGGCACATGCACAAAATGCCCAACTCCCTAATTTTACAAATTCATGAACCTAACAACTGAAATTAATCATCACCAGAAATGCAACTTAAAACATATATTTGAAAGTTTTAGCCCAAGAGCTTAAGTTTGTAGAATATATAGAGTGATGGGTTTAGTGGTATTCTCCTTTGAATGTTCAAGTACAGGATTGCTATAGCAACCCACATCCTGCTTTAAAATCAATAGCAATTCAGGCAAGACAAGCTGTTAAACCAGTGTAACAGGTAGGAATGTGCTTCCTCAGTTCATCTTAGGTGTTGCTACAATGGAAGTTTAAGTTATAGCAGGAATCACAAACTTTCTATATGATTTTGGAAAACAAGGTAGGGGGTGAGGGGGATGAATATCAGTGGATTTGAGGAAGGGCTTAGCTGAAAGCAGCAGAACTCATGAGCAACTGAAATAAAGACTCCAGATTGTGTTCTTTGAACTTTTGCAAAGAAGAGAATTGAGTTTAAGTGAATCTGTGCTTCCCTGAAAAGTCAGTTTTAGCTTTGCTCATATGCGTAAGAAATCCTCTAAAATGGATCCACAGAGGTGCTCCTCCACTGAGTCCTTTTGAAAGGAAAACCCAAAGCAGAGCTAGCACAACCTTATGAAAGTTTACTGTGCTGTTCACTATGAGCCAAAGGGGATGTTGACATTCATCTGTAATGCCCATTCAAAGCTATTGTTAAATGCTTGTAGTTCTAAAATTAACGTCATTCAGTGAGAACATTTCTTTGGATAACCAGTTATCAGAAAATGTATCTTGCACAAATAAGAGAGTAATAAGGGATTTGTTTTTGGAACATATACCACTTCATCTCTATGAATGTGCATGTTAGGCCTGATGCTGTCATCTGTAGTGCACTGAGAACTGTGAGTCAGTAACCCTTTGTGGTTCTAATCTGGATATCTGGTGACTCCAGATGTTAAGCTGACTGGCAGTTTTACAAAGGCTCTTCTGTCTGGACATCTCAAAGACTGACACACTTCAAAAACAAATCTCAAATAGTAGAGGAAAAAAGTGGGAAACATAAGCAAGCTTTGTTTTGTTCTAATTCCTTGAACTCTTTCTGTTTTCCATAAATATTTATAGTAAATTGCAAGTATTCATCAGTTTCAGAATAAACATCACAATAGGAAAACACATCTCTGTGTGTACCCCTCAAAAGGTGATGATAAGAAGCGCTTATTTCCTTGTAACGAGGAAGCACTGATTTCAGAAATTTTAATGCATGTCTGTGCAGGAATGAATACCAATTCACAGACATTTGTAGGCATTTGCACAAGTGTATCAAATAATGAGAAAAATGAAGAACCTCTCAGAATATATATTAATATTTTATATTACTCTACCTATTGACACAGCAAGATAAAATTACAATATGTGCCTACCTTCCTCACAGCCGTGAAGCTGAATAAACCATCAAGCATTCCAGTGTAACTATTGCAGAAGCTCTCTACTATCAAGAAAAATTCTTTACATTTAGGGGGAAAAGGTGAAGGAAAGTTGGCTAAAATAGTACCTCAAGAAATAGGTAAAAACCTAAGAAAAGCAAAGATCCACAACACAAATGGTACAGATTGAATGAAACGGTATCTTTTAATGATTCCAACCTCTGTTTTTTTTTATTACTGTTGCCATACATTGAGCTCTTGGAACCGAGTCCAGCTAAGAACCAGTTCTCCTTTTAAGATGCACTCTGTGCTGTGAAAATCCTTTAAGGGATGTATGCTACATTTAAAGGTGGCAGAGTCTCCCTTCCAAAGCAGACTCCTGAAAGTAAATATTTAAGTTGTCCTGTATCAAATTATTGTGTATTATAATAGTTAAATCATTTTCTTAGATTATTAAATATTCAGTCTGGTTTGGAATTAACTCTTCCTTCAATTTTCATCTTGGCATATGAAGTTTCTATTGCCCTGACTTTATTCATCCCATCAATCCTAAATTTAACAGCAGCAGGGAAATATCACTATGTTGTTTTTATTGGCAATAAATAATTTTACTTGAGCCTTTCTGGGAAGATGTCCAGGCATTGCATCTGTGTTAAGTTATAAGATTTCCAGAGACAGTGGGAGAAAAAGTTCATTATCATTTTTGACCCTTGGTAAAAACAGTTTCTTCAGTGTTATTAGGTGCTCCTGTCTGGCAAAAGCAAAGCTTCTTATTTTAGCCTGTACTCGTTTAGAAAATTACTTGAACTCTCTTGGTGTTTTCACTTTTACAGAGCTACACAGGGGAAAGAAATTTCATTTTAACAAAGACTGCAAAAATGCTGTGCTGGGACAAAAGAATGACCACAAAGCCTTCTTCCATAACCACTAACAACTCCAAATTACATTCACCACTCCATGTGTGCAACAGACAGTGTCCTCACTTTCCTCCCTCCAAGAACAACACCTGGCACTGTGCACATTTGTACTTCAGACATTCCCACCCGCAGAGGACAGAAGGAGCAGCCTCATTCCAGACCACCTCAATCCACACAGACTCAGAAGTCACCCAGTGTTGAGCTATGCAACATTCTAAAATGTCCATGACTGCTGTATTTTCCTGGATGTGCAGACTTTCTTGGCGATAAATCTCCTTTTTTTTCAGTTGTTTAAGTTTTCTTCTTAACATGGAAAAACTCTTGCTGATCTTCTCTTGCAGTATATTCTTTTGTGATATACTTCCATGTGCATGTGATTCATACTAATTATTTTTACAACAGGGAAAAATGCTTCTTGATGTGAAGATGATGCCAAAATCCAACATTCTTTTAGGGAAAAGATTGCAGGCGAGTTGCTGACATGCAGACACCTCAGGTCATTTTGCTCCCTAGGGATACTACAAAGTTCATTATTCTTTGAAAGCCTACCTAAGACTGTAGCTTTTGCTCTCTCCAAGTCACGGTGCCGGTTTCAGATTTCAACTGGTGTCGAGTTTCTCTTGATTTTTTTTACAGTGCATAATGTCAACGTTTTAAACTTCCCAACAATGTCCTCGATTTAGTTTAATTGTCTTGCAGCTATCAGAAATCAGCTGGCAGTTCTTGGAAGTCTTCCCTGTTAGGACAGGGAGCTCTGATCCTTTCCTGCAGCTGTGCTAACGAAGCCCTGGCGGCCCCAGCGCCGCCGTTTGTCTCTTCCTGCCGCAGCTCTACAAATCACCATTTACATCACAACCGGAGCATCCTGCTGCAAGGGAAAAAAGCTCTTTCATGCTCATTCCTTGTCCTGACTGGTTCACAGATCACAGCACTTGATTGCACCTCGTTCCCCCTGGCATGACATGTGCAGGCTCAGAAACCCATTGCTCGTCCTCAGCCAATCCAGTGTGATGCTCCCTTTCTCCCCTTACTGAAGTAGGTCCTTACATTTTTCTTAACAACTCACAGCAACAAAGATATTCTTCCCATAATGTCTGGTTTTATTACTGTGGTTGCATAGGAAAATAAGTACACCATGCTGTGCTTTAAAAACTGTGTCCCTGTCTGCAGTTAACTCATTCCGTCTCAGAGATCACTGCATGTCTCTGTGCATATCGAGTAAGTACTTTACCTGAAAAGAGATTTTGCACAATCTGAAAATGCCCAGGAGGCAAATTGTTTTATTAAAGTCCATAGTCAAAATCAACTTTGCAGAGGAAGGGTTATCTGTCTTTTCCAAATTCCCTATTACAGCCTGACAGCTTGTGAAAAAGCCTGGCTAAACAATCCCTTCATGTATGTTTAGCAACTGACAGTTTTCTTGAATGTGAGAGTTTTTGTTTATTGGGTTTTTTTACATTGCTGTTTAGCAGAACTACAAATCACAGCAGGGGTCAATTAGTGTAGCTGTAAATGTTTTTCTGGTAGCTTTTATCCTTTAAGGCACTAGGTAACACCTTGAATTGAAATGTAAGCAGTTCTCTAGTACTATGTTCTGACCTTTGAGCTACTCACTTTTTTGTAAGGCAAAGGTTAGTTTTAATTCCTTCTGTTAAAGCACATGCCCGCATGTGAGTCTTCTGCCTCTGGTTGCTGGGTTCTGACACCCCAGCACCCATCTCCTGCCCAACCTCAGGTTTCTGAGAGAGCCCCCTGTCCCCTGAGGCTCCCCAGGGGTGGAAAGGTGGAAAACCCTCTCCTTTCCTCCTCAAAAGCAGAGTTTTCTTCTTGCCTTAATACAAGCAGTGTCTCCAAATAGCACCAGTGGCACTCACCTGTGTGGAAGTGAATGAGCTGAGAGCGCTGGGATCACATTTGTCTCTGTAATTTAGAATTATTCAGAGAATAGTGATAGGTTTAAATTTTTCTTTGTAGACCTAAATGTTTATATTCATTCATTTCTAGAAGGTCTGTGCAACCCCTATGATCATGATGAATTTTATTGACTACACTAAAACCAAAGCTTCACTAGGAACCTTTTTCCCTTAACATTCATAACTCGGTCTTGGTCTCTGCTGATCTCTAGAGGATTAAGTTGCACCTTACTTGGTTCAATACAATACTATCCACTCAGAATGCATACATCCTAAAGAACTAAACCCATGCTTTTGTCTTTTTACCCCCACAGAACCATATTTTTTTCTTCAGACTCCAAAATTCAGTGAAAGAGCAAGGTAGAGTGAGGAGTGATCTATTCCCTACTGTTAATTTGAATAATGTGCTTGAATGCTTTTGATGTTTCACAACTAGACTCACTTATTCCCCTTCCTACCTCTGTTTCCCTTCATTCTCATCTGATCTACCAAGAAACACACCAAAATGAATCCTGGCACAGATCCACCAGGAGAGGCATGAACCATCAGCCAAAAAACATCAAACCCCTTGCCTGAGCTAACTTGAGGACAGGAAACCCATTTTCAATTTCCATTCTAGAGACATTGTTACACATGAAACACTATTTGTCCAATGCCTTCTATTGCCTTCAGTCCTCTCCTTTAGTGCCTATGGCATTATTTGAATTACTTCCATATAAAAAGACTGAGATTGACACACCAGACAATTCTGGCAGTGCTGCATTAATGGTTGGACTTGATGATCTGAGAGGTCTTTTCCAACCTCAGTGAGTGTGATTCCATGATTCCCTAATTCCCTAAAAAGCTGAAATTCTAGTGTCTTGTTCCAGGATTAAAATACTGCTTTAGTGGTGTACTCTAAGAATTATTTGTCCATGTAAGCTTTATGAAATGGTATGATTGTTCACTAACTACTCTTTTGATGCCTTCAAAATATTTCATCATGAATGTGGCAGCAAAAACTTATTTTCTTTCCAAGCAAAGACAAACTGAAGCCTTTCAAAATTTCTGACAATAGCACTTTGTGCCTCTGAACAGCTAACAGGCAGTGAGCAGGGAAATCAGTTGGGATGACAGTCCCAGCATCAAGTATTTCTTAGTCATTTTTTATAAAGAATGAAAATGTTCCAATATTTGGAGGCAGAAAGGTTTCCACCCAGGAGAAGGCAAAAACCGGACAGGATGCTTCAGTGCAATCTGGATGATCCAAAAGCAGCTGCTGCTACCCACCTGGACAATTTTTTTGACCTTTTTTTTTATTTTTTTTTTTTTTTTAACAGATCTGTTCCCACACCTGATTTTATTTCTGTGGTTCTAGAATTTTTTTGACAAATAGAGTTTTTTATTAAAAACATAGAACACATTATTAAAACAGCATGATCAATTCTGTTTGTAATCTTTCATTTTTAATACAAATTGTGATAGATAAACATTTACTTAAGTAAAAACTAGCTTTGTGTGCGAATGACTACTACAATAGAGCACTTAGAAAAGTAGATCAACAGTAGTTTCACTGAGAACAGAATCATGTTTGATAAATAATTCATTTATACCTACTGTGCATAATAATCACTCTTCTTAAGCCAGTATTTCTTGGAAAAAAATCATCAGTCAACAATTTGTCTGGAAACATGACATGGAGCTTCTCTCACAATGGCAAAAAATCTAAACATTCATAAATAAGGCATCTCAGCTTACTAAAAAAATTGTACTCCTTCAAAATTTTGGTTTACTTGCAGGTTTTACTTGTTACAGAGCATCTAACTCCAGATTCAGATGTCTAAGCATGCCCTGATGAGCCTTCTGCCTCTGCATATTCATCACAGCTGCAAACCTGTCCTGTCCTTGTGCACAGCCCTGGCACTCAGAGAAGTTCTCATTGTGCTCAGGACTGGCTGCACTACAGGGCTGAAAACAACAGCAGAGGCAGTGCTTTGGTACCTGCAGTGATTACAGCAGGTGATTTTCTGTGAAGTTCAGGAAATCATAACACCCAAGAGAAATATTTTCTAGTCTGGAGGATGGCTGCTTGCATTCACAAGCATCACCTTTCATATCTGAGAAAGTATTGGAGCCAAACATACAGCCTCCTTATTGAACAAAAATATCTTTCAGTGCTTGGAATCCATGTAGATTCAGATGCAAATCACTCGAGAAAGAAATCACTGCTTGTAAAAGCAAAGTTCTGATAATTAAACCCACTCGTATCTATTACTAAGAGTACCAGATACATCAGTGTATTTCACCAAAGGCTCCTGACTATTTCACACAGATCATTCTTTGACTAAAGCACTGGTGGCCCACATGTCAAATACCATTATTTTTCATACTGTTAATCACCAAAAGTCCTAGCAGAAAGTCAGGTTTGCAAGATGAACTGAAACTGTGTGATTTTATTTTCTTCCAGAATTTACATCCAAGAGTTAAACACTCCCAGAAGATTGAAAAAAAAAAATTCCATGCAGTTTGTACAACAGATGCAAATGCATACATCTTCCAATATGCTCAGAGGTACATCCCAAAGCAAGCTGAAATCAAGGCATCTTCCAGCTGGTTTTGAACCAACTCAGAGTTCAGCCAGAGCCAGAATGAGCTTCTCTGGGGACACACGAGGCTCAGCATGGTGATGTGAGCAGGGCCTGGGGACAGCCATGGCAGCACAGCGCGGCTGGGCGCACTGCGGCCGGCGCGGCCGCGCTGCTCTGGGCACACACGGAGGGAAAGCTGCCTGCTCATAAAACATGGGCTGGGGGAGCCTACAAAGCATAAAACCTTCAAGGCCACAGGCTGGAGCCTTTGCTTTCAGCATTTTGCTGACATGCACGGACAGGTAAAAGGTTGTGTGGCCAACAGGAGTTATGTCATTTATGTGCTGTTTGTGTTGCAGTAGCATCTTATACTGAATTGCTGCAATTAACTTATCCCAAAGGCTTTTGTAAGGAATAAGAACCCATTCTATTGAAAGCTTTTCAACCTCTGTGACAAATGTAAGAAATTTCTTTATCCTCAATGTAAGCACTTGGAAAACAGGAGGAGCACAGGATAAAGTGTGAACAGAAGCCCATATTAAAGCTAGGTGAGATAGCCTGGTCTCTCCAGCACATTCAGGAACCAACAGAGAAATCACATTTTCAAAGAGAGCAAAACCATTTGGATATAATCAGTTTAAAATGTATTATGATATTGCCCTAGTCTTAAAGCAGGATACAGCAATAAATAAGAAAGTCAGTGAAGAGGAATTGGAGAGACCCCTATAAGGATCTGAGAAAAATGGAGATAACTCCCTCAGAGCTTCTTACCAGATGTTGGCAATTTCACTGTTACACTGCGCAAAGCAGATTTGTATTTCTATAACCTGGGAAAGATTAATCTGCTGCAAGCAACAAATTACAATTTGAATAATAAATTCCAGGTTTCACCAGCATAATCTCTAACCTCCATAAGAAAAAAGACACCCATAGTAAATCACTTCAGCAGTCCCTTAAAAGGACAGAAAAATATCAAATAGCGAGATATGGCAAATTAGAAAAAGTTTTTTAATTGAATCCTAGCTATATTTTGATTCTAGCAGAGGATATACAGCATTGATTAAACAGAACTGATAATTTAGTTATATCATGCTGGAAGGTCTTGGCTAGTTGTCATATGATTCTGTCTTCTAAGCAGCTGTTGCTTTGATCCAAAAAAGTGACTCAAAGGATGTTTACATTTTGGGTGGGACTAGAGATCTCCTCGATTAGATTTCTTTTAATTTTTCAAAAACTGATAAAATGTCAGAAATTATTACATCTATATACTTTTAATAGCCACAGAATCTGAATGATGCCCAATTTCATAAAGCCCTCAGTCTCTGCCCTGACCACAAATTAACTACTTTAAACTGTGCACAGATCCAACTTCAGTGCACTAGAGTTAACTGAGATGAGGTAAGCCCTTGGCTGTCCAGTCCATAATTAATTAATCTTTGTACATTATTGTCTAACTTTGTATGGAATATATGTTGCATGACTGGGTAACAATCTATTTGAGTATATCAGAGGAGGCAAGGATTAATTCAGATAGATTTCAGAGATCCCACTCAGACCTTAGAACTCTACTTACTAACTCACAAGCTAAAATTAATTTACATACATCCTAATTGTTAATTCATTGAAAACATACCACATGAAGCAAATTAGGGAAGTAGAGTATTTGCATGAAATCCTAAACAGAGTTGAAAATAATAAGATGAAATACAGTTTATATGCTTGTACACAGGCCTAATGTACTGCAGCTGCAAACAAGAAAAACTTTTGGGAAAACTTGTGTGCACCACTAGGACACAACCTGTCAAACCCACGGCTACAGAAGATGCATGAGCTAGAAGTGACAAGCTGACTAAAAAGATTCAGAGGAGCAAAGAGGGTAAAGTCACACATATTCAGGCAGTGTTGCCAAAACCAGAGAAACAAATTTTTCACAGGTACACTAAAAGTGCAATTTGTAACTCAAACTCATTGGTATTGGTGAGCTAGATTACATCTAGATGCAATTTAACTTGACAAAAATAAATTATTGTTATTTTAATTGAACCAATGCTGTTTGGTTATACTCTAACATTGGTTGTTTCATGCATTCTTTGTCATTGTGGCTTGAGCTAAAATTGACCTTGGTGTCTGCTCATATACTTAGAATTATTTTTACACAACACAGGCAATCAAGGGTGCTCCTATTACACAGGATTCCCAGCAAAATTAGGAGCCATTCTTTACTTATGGGTTGGTTCATGCATTACTTGTGGTTGATTCAATTCACCAACTTAAAGAAATTAATGCGTAATTGAAAGAATCAAAAAACTTTCAACACAAAGAAGTCTCTGAAATAGGATCAGCAAGAAAATTGTAGCATACAAAGGGCAAGGTGAACTGAGGATTACAAAACAGGTATTTTAGCAAGAGTCCCTCTCTCCTGGGAACATGCAGGAAAAGCCAAGAGCAAAGGAGGAGCCTGTGCTGTGTCCTGATGCCTGGAGAGTTGAGAGCTTCCCACCTGCTCTCCCCCATCCACATCAATCCTCACAGAACCCTCTTCCATCTTGCTCTAGACAGCCACACTTCCATAATATCAATAGAATATAAACCTGAAATAATTTCTGTACACTCTATTAGCACTTCAAAACATTACAAAGGAGGAATATAAAACCCTCGTGCAGGGAGTTTTTGAGTAATTTCTACAGAGTTTTGTGTGGTTAAGAGAGAAAGAGGATATTTTGTAAACTACCAATAAAAAGATAAGAGAGGATGACAGCATTGCCTGACAAAAGCCAGCAAGATATTTATGAGGATAATTCTGATGTGGAACAAACTTTTTTTGTTATTTCCACCAAGAACTTTGTAGAGAAAAAACAAACTCTATCATATGGTGGGCTTTGCAAGGGGTTTAAAGTTCAGTCACTACTACACTTCCCAGGATATAGGTATATTGACAAAAATCTCATACCCAACATGCACATTTAATAAAGAAAATAAATGTTATTATTTAATCTTTCACTGGCCTGAGCAATGACTTTGACTCTCATGCTTGCGCAGTTCCTGCTGCTCAAAAGCCGTGGGTAAATTCTTTGCTGGACCCCAGTGCCAAAGCAGAAACACTACTTAGTTGATGTTACCAGGATGATTATTTTCTCTTGACATCACAGAGAGAAAACAATAGAGGAGATGCGTTTCAAAACCAACTATTGCCTGAAGATAAAACAGTGATCTGACCCTGTTAGAAATTTCAGTTGAACCCTGAGAAGTACATCTTTAGCTATGCATGTACAAACACACAAAAACCTCAACACAGTTCCAAATCTTGCCTGTTACAGGTTTGTTTGGGCTTTTTATTTGTTTTTGATACCTGCACTTCCACTATACCTACCAGTTTATTGCTTTATTGTACTAAGGAATTTTGTAATGAAAATTATGTACAAACCTAATTATAGATTGTTGAAATCACAATTACAAGACTAGATAATAGAATCATTTCTACAGTGTCTTGGGGATTTATTTATTCCAAAACACCACAAGTACCTAGAAATAATCTGGATTATTGAACATGGATTAAAAATTACTATCATAATTACTACTAGTCATTACTATCACACACAAAACTTCAAAGTCTGTCATGCATCTACTGAGTGAGAGTTTTTGACTGCAGACTCACTGTATTCAGGCAATGGGCAAAAATTCCTGAGGGTTCCTGTGATCTGCATAGTATTTTCCTGAACAAGGATAACTGGAGGAGAACAGAACATACCTCTGAAGGAGTATTTCCAGGCAATATTTCCAGTATTTTCTGGAACATTACTACAGGTGATCTAACTTAAGGAATGGACAGTGGGCAAAAAGGTAGAATACTTTAATACTTGGACTGTTTTAAATATCTCGGATTCTAAAATGTTGTAGAAAGACATAAAATCTTTTAATTTATATCTATATGTGAACTCACCTGTATATGTCACACCTACGTTATATGTATGTTAATGTTTGAGCAGATTTTTTTTTTCAAAATAATTTTTTTCATTCCTTTCTAAATATTTTGCAATATTCATCAAGAAAATAGTTCTCAACAATAATTGTATTAGAACCAAATGGAACTGACACAAAACAAATCATCGGCTCCATTTGCTGCATTTAGCAGTCACATTTTCACTCATTAATGGGAAGACTATTTCCCTTTTCTTTATCTCACTATGAGCAAGGATTTCAATACATTGCATTTGAGAAAGGGCATTATAATCTTTAAATAAAGCATGTCACTCAAATAATCACTAAGCATTCATGTGTAAGGCCACTGTAGATCATGCTTCAACTGCGAGAATCACAATTGTTTTTATATACATCTTTCACTGAACTTTAGAAAAATTCTGTTTGTGAATAAAACTGCCACTTCCAGGGTAATTGCAAGAAATTACTTATTTCACAATGTGGAATGCTTGAAAGGTTTTCAGTCAGCATCATACTCAATGTAGTGTATTACATTAATCTTGAAGCTATCTGGTAGAGCCATTAGAAGCTGACCCAGTATTTAGATGAGCATTGATACAGAATGTGCTGTCAGGCATTCTTTAAAAATCACTTATTTATAATTTTTGGCTCCAAATAATAATTAATATTTAATTCAGTATATTGGATATCAAAATACAAGCCTGTGTCACTAATTTGGACTGAACAGTGGGATATTTAATCTTTAAATAAAAGCAAACATTACATATACTGTTTCAGAAACAAAACACAGGAAAGAAAAGGATAAGCCTTGCAATAAAATTCCTCTCTTATTTCACTCTCCTCTCATCTTCTAATCCTTCCAAGAAAAACCCAAAGCAAAAAGCCAGATACATCAAATTAGGAATTCACACAGACAGCATAGGAGTATCTAAATTCCACACAAAACCTCACCAAAAGAGCCAATTTTGGGTGCAAAATGACAGTTAACAACCTTTAAAAGAAAGAGCAGAAGCATAGCAAGTGTCATAACTTTGAATGCAGTAGCTACATTTTCCTTCCCGCTTCCAACACCTGGCTTGTGGAGTGCCAGTAGCCATGGCAACCCTCTCCATGCCAAGGCTCTGCAGCCCAGCTACCAAACCTAGCCCCATGATTTTCCTCCACATCTCCTTTCCTCTATCCCCTACGCACATTAGGGGGCTTTGTCTTTTCTATAAACTTGAATTCCCTCCCTCTCTCCCCACTAGTCTGAGATTGAAGCCCCTTTCATTGCTGATCACAGCTAAGGCAACCTAAGGCAATGATGCAGTTGGATACCATTAGATGCAGCCATGCATCGAAAGTACACTCAGAGCCAAATATTTCAACCTCAAAATAATTACAGCACCCTTCAAAAATAATGCAAAAGATCAACAGAAACTGTTGTTAAAAGAGAACACAAAGTGGCAGCTATTACACTGGAAGACAGCACATATGGACTTTTATTTATTAAATAACCTTTGCTCCTTTCTCCTTTTCACAGACACACCTTTGAACATGTTGAGCCACTCTCTCTGTAACACACACATTTCACACCCCAGATAAGTATGTTGTAGCCTGATGTGTCAAACATGTGGTATACACTGCATTACTATGGTCCACTCCCTTCCTTTATCCACCCTGAATTTTACCTTCAGTATCAGAAGACACAAGATTTGAATGGATCTTAATTTAGCATCTCATATTTTCAGTAATTGCAGAGTTCCTACAGAGTATAAAATAGCATCTCAGTATCAACAACTGATTTTATTGTCCTGCTAGTGTTTCCACACAAAAGAACTAGCAGGGAATATTTTTGTCCCTAAAAACTAATCACAGGAATAAAAAGAGAGTTGAAATTGGTGTTGGTGCAAGTTAGATAAACCAAATGAAGGGCAAACACACAAGCTCAGGAAGCCAGCTCTTTTGAGTGATTAGGATGATGTAATCAGTGCCACAACTTCACAGAAAAATTTAGCCAGTAAAGCAGACCCAGTCTGATACAAAACTTGTTTCTTAAAGAAAAAGTGGAAAGCCTAATTAATGGTAGTGCTCAATGAATTATTAAAATATGCAGAGTTCATTTTAAAAATCTGAAAACAATCAGCTAGAGTAGAGCTTGTTGTCAAAACTGTAATAAAGTATTAATATAAATAAGAGTGACGGGATAATGTCTCACAAATATGCAAAAAGAGATGCAAACAACTGAAAGAAAATTGAAAACTTTTGACCAATCTGAAACTTGAGATGCATTACCAAGACAGCTGGAGGATTCCTAAATATAATCCTGTGCCCCACTTCATCCCCTGAACACTGCACACGCATAACAGAGGTAACATGAAGTATTGCAAGTAGTTTAACCTGGCAGAAATTTTACTGATTCAAAAGAAGCCCCTTTCATGCTTAGCAGCTCCACGTCACCTCCCCTCTGCCCTCTCCCTTGTGCAAGTCTTCAAGCCATTCTGAAATGACCCATCCAGGAAATTGATGGAGTTCAAACCAAACTGGGGTGCAGGGAATAATGCCAATTTAAGCCATAGCAACATCTCATCTGGTTCATTTCACAGTCTGCTCAAACGGGTGGAAGGGAAAGAAAAGCTTCCTCCAGAGGCAGGATTATATTACCTTTAAGTGCTCATGGAACTGTAACATATACTTAACATTTCAAACAGTTTGAATAGGTGTCTTCTGCAAATTATAATAAGCCCTAAAAATGTCACCTAGTATAACTATCATCATGTCTGCTGTAGGTACAACATTTACGTTGGTAAAAAAGTTGATTCTAGAGATAGAGGCTTTGCTAGTTCCTAAATAAAGATATATCAGTCCAATAATGTCAACATATTTACACTGAAAATACCTTACTTCATTGTGCCAATATCCTCATAGAGAAGCCTCATTAAAATAAAATTTTATTTACATTTCTATCAGGTAGAATTTCTAACATGAGGAAAATTTCTACTGTAAATCAAGACTAAACCTCCGGCTTGTCTTGGTCTGCATTTTCAGGGGTACCCTGTACATGTGCAAAGTAGGGAGTGAGGGATCAATACTGGCTCTCTGCAGTGTATTTGAGATGTGCCTTTAGGAAGATCATGCTAAGCAGGAATTTTACTAGGGAATTCCGTGTGCAATAGCTGTAGGCTCCTTAACTTCTATTTGCAAATGTAAATTCCAGAAGACAACAAAATAATGCCCTGTTCCACAAGGTACTCTGCAAACACATTGTAGGAGAGAATTTTTCTCCCATGGATCTTATTTAAATGAAGAATGAGTGAAAAAACAGCCAGAATATTTTAAATTCATTTAGCCATGAAAGGACATTTGCCAGACCACAAATTACTTTCACTTTTGACATTATTAGACTGCTTTTAAACAGATATACATGTCTGCACATTTGGTATCTTTTATTTGAATATTTGAATATATAAAGTATATTTTAACCAATATTATTTCAACTCTTTGTTAAAGAATTAGAGCTTCCACAGGATACTCAAAATGAAAACTCAAGGCACATATGAGAAAAAGAAAGAAAGAGGATACAGAGCTGACACACAGAGCACAGATGTGTGTCTGTGAGCTGGAGTGGGAGGACTATTGCAGAGAACAGTCAGACTTTTGGTGTGCCACCAGAGCAAACAGAGCAGCCTGGTGCTGGTACAGGCACCTGCCCTGGTGAGAATGCAGTGGCTGGGGGCAGCTCAGCACAGAGGACATAAAACCAAGTGGACAGGTCTCTGGATCAAGTCAACAAATCCGTTCCCTTCTGTAAGAGGGAGAGAAGTTTCTTTATGTTTGAAAAGTTCACCTTGGAGTTTTCTGTGACCTTTTTCTTTCATAGGTTTGGAGAATTAGAAATATTTTTTAATCATTATACATTTTCTATGTAAATCAGGTGGCTGGAGTAGAAAAATCAGTAGAAACACTCTAACAGAGGTGAAGATTGAGTGAGATGATATAGAGAACAAGTGCACAGGCTGGTCTGAACAGAGCAGTTTACCTCCTGCTTTATTCCATCTCTTATGGCAATTTTCACCACTCTAAACAGCTGGCCTGTTAAAAGCCTAAAAGTGGCTACATCAGTCAGTAAATTGTTAAAATCTCTTATTTTGATGCAATGCCTTCTGACAAGATACGGGAAGCTATTTTTTAGAATTGGAACAAGCAAAGGCTTCAGTTGCTTTGACATTCCCTACCTTTTTCATTTCCTTGTTTTCTGTCAGTGTTATTAGGCAATCAAGATAAAAGAGTTATTTTACACTGATTAAAAAAAAAAAAAAAACAAATTATATTTTGCACATACTAAAAGCCAAAGGGAGTGCTGCTGCTGAATCTAAACCAAAAGAATTTCAAACTACAGTATTTTGTCTCTGTGAAACAAAACAATTTAAGAAGTTATCAGCCAAAGCTGTTAATCAAATTAACTGGAAACTACAAAGGTGAATAAAAAAAAAGAATATTAGATTTTTACACTTAAAGCACTGAATAATAATAAGCTTCCACCTGTTAACATATTAATAATGCTGTTAAGAAATGATGTGCTTGACACAGTGCCACAGATTTCATAAGCCTATGCAATTTCTTATCTGTCAAGAAGCACTCTTTAGCTACTGCAAGAAATGTAAGAAGGAAGAAGGGGAAGAAGATAGATGAAAAAAATATACTACATTAAGGCTGGAATGAGATTGTGAAAATCCAGTCACTAGACTCCTTTACCATCAGGCTACATATATTGGAAAATATATAAAAGCCCAACATTGCATCAGGAAATGGATTGTACTGAGTGACCTCAGAGAACTTTTCCATCTGTGCCATTATTAATATGATGCAGACAGGGTAAAACAGAGCTGGCAAAGCAATATATGTTCTCAGAGATGATGGATATGAAGGGAGAAGATAATGCTGATAGAAACAATTACTTGGTATAACAAGCAGGGGATTTTGTAAAAGTGCTATGATGTAATGAGGAAGATAAGTTGATATTCCTAAAAGTCAAATTATTAGATTTGTAGAGCTGAAAAAGTAACATGATGGAAGGTTTTCAAGCTGAGAAAATAAATCAGAACAAATAATTTACATGATGCTTTGCTCAGAATATGTTCTCTAAACTAGAGACACTTTCTCCATATATCTTGCTTTAAATTCTGGATTTCCATGATCTTCCACGAGACTTGGACTATATGAATTGATTCAAACATTTTACTGTATTGATATGCGAAATTCACATTAGTTTTTGAGTTACATACACTAAACAAAATTCATTTATTATTTTCTTATGGCTCATGAGTCAAGTGATATTTGCAGAAAAGTGAACTTCAAGTCCTCAAAAGAGCAATCAGAGCAAAGTTTATACAGAACTCAAAAAGTAACTTATTTACTGTAGTGGGTCCCTGGAGGACAAGCTTGATTGTTTATTCAGCGAGCCCATTCAACAATGTGTAGTATTAAAAATAAAAAATAATTATCTTGCAGAACTTTGTACCCAAGCATAGTGAAAAGTGACCTGCACTAGAGCAGATGCCCAGAGGGAAACTTAAAGAGGAATGGATGCTTAATACATGCTGTTGATCAGAATTTTTAGTCTAATCAAAAGATGTGTCAGAGGACAAGACTTTTTTTTGCTAAAAAGTAATTTAGGGTAACTTATGATTCAATAGTTACAGTGACACTGTGTGCTACACAATACTGAGTAAAGATTGTGCATGCTGTACAGCAGCTCTGTGGACACTGTAGGACAACAAGTGGAGAAAAATGTAACCATATTCAGCACAACTCCATCTTAAGGAAACTGCAGGTCGAGCAAGGTCAACCAAGTGACACCGTTGACAGCCTTAGGTCCCGTTTTGTGCCTCTGTCAGGGAAACGCCACATTACTCCTCACACAGCGAGCAAGTCCTACCCTCCTCAATCATTTTTCTGACACTGTGGCCGCAATCATTTGCCCTGTCAACTGTTTAAACCACCTCAGCTGGGACCCTCGGTGAGAAGAGCCAGAAGTTCACCTCCACCATCAGCACTGTGAGCAAGGTCAGCCCAGGGAGAAAGCAAATTACTGCAGAACTTTTATTTTCAATGCCTTCATCCTACCGTTGGTCTGCACTGTCAAGCCCTTGGGGTTCTAAGAAGAAATAGGCAAAGCACAGAATACCTTAAAAAAAAAAATTATCCTTTGCTGAAATGCCACTTTTATTGCCACAGCTCTATGTTATTTGAGACTGCAGACACATTTTCCCTCTCAGCCTGCATTTTATATGAGTGCTCTTGCCATTTCAGTGTGAGGATCAGATACAAGGGGAGCTGCTACCTGTGCACGCTGAGAGCACAGCCCATCCTCAGGAGCAGTGGGCTCTGGGCTGCAGGACCCAGGCTGCAGCTGCCACCGCAGCCACGGCCAAAGGAGCCACGCCACAGAGACCGCCAGGCACTGGGTGTCACACACTCGGTGACAATCACACACCGTGTGTAACACTCAGAGTGACTGCCAGGCACTGGGTGTCACACACTCAGTGACAATCACACACTGTGTGTAACACTCAGAGTGACTGCCAGGCACTGGGTGTCACACACTCAGTGACAATCACACACTGTGTGTAACACTCAGAGTGACTGCCAGGCACTGGGTGTCACACACTCAGTGACAATCACACACTGTGTGTAACACTCAGAGTGACCACCAGGCACTGGGTGTCACACACTCAGTGACAATCACACACTGTGTGTAACACTCAGAGTGACTGCCAGGCACTGTGTGTCACACACAGTGACCGTCACACGCCGTGTGTCACACACTCAGTGACTGTCACACGCTGTGTGTTACAGTGACCGTCACACGCCGTGTGTCACACACTCAGTGACCGTCACACGCCGTGTGTCCTGTGTGTCACACACTCAGTGACCGTCACACGCTGTGTGTCACACACACAGTGACCGTCACACGCTGTGTGTCACACTCAGTGACCGTCACACGCTGTGTGTCACACACAGTGACCGTCACACGCTGTGTGTCCTGTATGTCACACACAGTGACCGTCACACGCCGTGTGTCACACACAGTGACCGTCACACGCTGTGTGTCACACACAGTGACTGTCACACGCTGTGTGTCACACACAGTGACCGTCACACGCTGTGTGTCCTGTGTGTCACACACAGTGACCGTCACACGCTGTGTGTCACACACTCAGTGACCGTCACACGCTGTGTGTCACACACAGTGACCGTCACACGCTGTGTGTCCTGTATGTCACACACAGTGACCGTCACACGCTGTGTGTCACACACAGTGACTGTCACACGCTGTGTGTCACACACAGTGACCGTCACACGCTGTGTGTCACACACAGTGACCGTCACACGCTGTGTGTCCTGTGTGTCACACACAGTGACCGTCACACGCTGTGTGTCACACACTCAGTGACCGTCACATGCTGTGTGTCCTGTGTGTCACACACAGTGACCGTCACACGCTGTGTGTCACACACAGTGACCGTCACACGCTGTGTGTCCTGTGTGTCACACACAGTGACCGTCACACGCTGTGTGTCACACACTCAGTGACCGTCACACGCTGTGTGTCACACACAGTGACGGTCACACGCTGTGTGTCCTGTGTGTCACACACAGTGACCATCACACACTGTGTGTCACACACAGTGACGGTCACACGCTGTGTGTCCTGTGTGTCACACACAGTGACCGTCACACGCCGTGTGTCACACACAGTGACCGTCACACGCCGTGTGTCACACACAGTGACCGTCACACGCTGTGTGTCACACACTCAGTGACCGTCACACGCTGTGTGTCCTGTGTGTCACATACAGTGACCGTCACACGCCGTGTGTCACACACTCAGTGACCATCACTGCGCCTCAGCCGTGCCAGCAAAGCCGCACTGGCAGAGGGCAGCAAGCTGCTCCCAATCACCAGGTTTCAGCAAAGTCCTGCTGTTATGGCTTCAGACATGCCAAGCTCCTCTGGTTACCGAATATTCACCATCCACTGAACAACCATGCACAGCACTGTCCATTTACACAGCAGAGCTGCTGGGCAGTAGCGAGGTGTCTCAAGATGACAGCAAAGCAGTACTTTACTAAAATGAGGGGAGGCTTTGGTTAATTTTTAGCATCTATATCCCTAATTATTAATTTCTTATAGCTGCAAAACATGCTATGGCTGACAAAGACAGCTTTGAAATACCAGTATTTTAAACATTAGCTTTTGGAACAAATAAATGTGCCAATATTTGTTCTAGGTTTGCATAGATTAATTCTTCAACAAACTTGTTTTGGTAATGTATTGCCTCTTCTGCTTTTGTTGACAGAAATATTTTAACTGGCATGAATGTTCGTAGAAATTTAACACCAAAAGATTTTGTGAGAAAAAACTTGTGGGCAATTAATTTTACATTCATAATGAATTTTTTTGACAGCAGAATTGTTTTAAGCGTTCTTTCACCCTGGAATCAGAAGCAATAACACCTAACCAATAATGTAGCTAAAGTTATAGCCTTGACTGTGTCTATACAAATGAAATGTTTACATAATCAATTTGCCATTAATACATTAATTTAAAAATACATTCTAAGACAACAAAATTAAATGTTGTTTCTGAATAACTGGTATGGTTTAGCAAAACAATGATCTACGTGTAGACATCATACTGCACTGCAAAAGAGTAAAAGCATGGGATATGTTCAGGTTGTTGCAAATGATTACTTCTCCAGAGCCACAGAACTCTGAAATAAACTTTATTATTATTATTTATTATTATTATTATTATTATTATTATTATTATTATTATTATTATTATTTTATTAATTTATTTTTACAAAAAGAATGGATCTCATGAAGCAATGTGCCAGATTTTTTGCTGCCTTCCATAACACCAGAGCACTTCTGTGCTGAGCATCTGTGCAAATGGAAATGCATTTTGGTACCTATCAAAGGAAGTGCAGATGCATCTCCAACTATTTCAGCACAGGAGGGAATTTTTTAATACAGTTATAACCAGCTTAGACATGAGTTAACAGATACTTAAAGTATACTGAATAACAAAGCTCATTAAGCTTGCATCTCATAGCCATGGTTATCTATCAAAGATCATCCCGAATTTTCTTTCAATTGCTGAAAGAACAAATATTTGAATTCCTAAGAAATGGGCCCCTAAAGTCTTAAGCAGCTATTAAAATACAGTTTTTTAGCCCTTACCCACTTTCACTAGCATTTCATTTTATTCCTTTCACTCATTCCTTAAGCAGTAGGCTTCTATTTAGGACCATGGAGTGCACTGTACTCCCTGTAACCATTACACAGAATCACAGATTGGTTTGGGCTGATATGAACCTTAAACTCATCTTATTCCAAACCCCCACCACAGGGAGGGACACCTTCCTCTATCCCAGACTGTTCCAAGCCCCATCCAAGCTGGCCTTGGACAGTTGCAGAGATCCAGGGGCAGCACAGCTTCTCTGGGCACCTGTACCAGCGCCTCACCACCCTCACAGGGAACAAATTCTTACTAATGTCCCATCTAACACTGCCCTCTATGAGTGTGAAGCTATTCCCCTTTTGTCACCCTTATCCAAAGTCCCTCTCCAGCTCTCTTGGAGGTTCTTTAAGCACTGGAAGGGGCTGTGAGGTCTCCCCAGAGCCTTCACTTTATCTAGGCTGAACAGCCCCAGTTCTCTCAGCCTGGCTCCAGAGTAAAAGTGCTCCAGCCCCTAAACATCTCCCTGGCCCTCCTGCAGACTCTCTCCTAGAGATGTGTGTCCTTATGTTGGGAGCCTCAGAGCTGGACACTGTTCTCCAGAACCCCGGAAATCCAGATCCTGCCCAGAAGTATCCAAATGTCTTTGGAGGAAAGAGCTTGGAGAAAACCTTTTTCAGTAATTAGACTAGTCTTACACACTTCAGTGCTTTCCAAATGCAAAGAGGGATGGTATCGATACCTCTCCTGACAGGAAACCTGGGGCAGACCACGTCCTTAAAGGCTTTC
Source organism: Anomalospiza imberbis (assembly GCF_031753505.1). Lineage (NCBI taxonomy): Eukaryota > Metazoa > Chordata > Aves > Passeriformes > Viduidae > Anomalospiza > Anomalospiza imberbis. The sequence goes on from NC_089695.1 coordinate 6,094,642, forward strand.
CAGTCCTCATATACAAAAACTTCCATGGAAATTTCAATTGTTAGGATGTGACTTTTGCAGTTCAGACAGGTGAAGCTTCCTTAACAAGAGATATGTTTTGTGCCACTAGGTATCAATAAAGCTGCAGAATCCCATAGGGTGCACCTGTAATGATTTCCAGGGTGAAGACCATGCTGCCCTAAGGTTCCTTTGCATTTCCACTGCCACACACTTTGCTAAATTTTGTTAGGTCTTTCAAATTTCAACCAATAACCACAGGAGCAGGCAGAGGAGGGAAGGCAGGAAATCTTCTGACACTTTTAAACGGGGTTTGAGGCACATTTGTCAGCTGTGTTTCCTTTGTCCTCTGTGTGCTCAGAGGGCTGGTCTCAGCAGCTTTAGTGCAGGAACTGAGGTGTCACCCTTTTACTCTGCCAGTCACAAGTTCTCTTGGCATATTCATTGTCCATTCAAAGGCTGAATCAATACATCCATGGCTAAGAACAAAGCCAGGTTGCACAAATATGTGCTGCATATAGTAGTTTTCTAAGGTTTCGGCATTGGACACAACACACTGATGATTTCACAGTTCCTGCAGAGCCTCTCAAAAGTGCCTGCATTTTCAGATTCAGTACATGACACATGCTTTTAGCTGGAGATTTAGAAGTTATTAGATTGTCTACAGAATTGATAAGGGGCAATTATTTGATATTGCTTGTTTTTAAAAAGCAAACTTTAATGAAACACAACCAACACAACTGTAAGTGAAAAGTCTAAAATGTTATTTATACTAAAGTTTGCTGTGATCTACCAAGTTTGTAATAGTTTTATGAAGTGCATGCTATGATAACTGTTCTTGACATCCTGTTCTGTTTTTTTTTTAATTCTATTAAGCAATTCTTCTCACCATCTCAGTTTAATTTAAAACTGTTTTTAATTCTACTGAAATGAAATCTTTGCATATGTAACAAACTTTGTCTCCTAGGTTTTAAACATTAAACTATCTTGAAATTTACTGTTTTCTGACAAATGAAGATTTTTGAGCCGATAAATTTTCCTCCTGCCTGTAGCATTTTTAAATGCAGTAACAAGTCAACCACTCAGCACAATATCTTTGCCAGAATTTATGACCACAAAGCTGCACAACACCCGAGATTATTTCAATCTAATCCAATAATTAAAACATGATCCCTATTATTTAAAATGCTAGACATGCAGTATTTCTTACATGCACAGTATTGGCAGATTTTATATACCCTGCTTTTTCATGCAGGATGTTTGCACCGCTGGCTTTGACTAGGAGAAGCTCGTCCTCCACATGCTGGTCCTGTGTCCTGGGCAGACTCAGTTTCCCAGCTGAGGTCAGGCAGAATCCTGCCAATGAAAGGGAAAGAACCACACCTTGCTACCCCAACCTGCAATTAGCAGCTCACTAGGACATTTGCATAGCCATGTTAAGAGCAGTGATCCCATCACGTTTTCCCAGACCTAGCACTTTCAGGCAGACTCTATTGACATGTTTGGCTCCGTGACCTTTCATGATTTGATTTTGAAGGCAAATTTCACCACCCTCAAGAGAATTGCATTCTGGAAGTTGCCAACTGTAACTGAAAACTTCTGTCAGTGTGACTGTGCTAGAAACCACAAAGTGAAATATAATACCAGCTGGGTTCGAACACTTTAGAGAATGTTCCAATCTAGCATTTCATTCTTTTGCCCAAACAGGATACCCACAGTATGTCTAACAGCTTGGACTCAGTTTTCTTGGCCTGAAATAATTTTGCATCCTGGCAGGATACTTCATTCCCTCTGTAAATCTCTGTCTTTCACTTAATGTTTCCAGAACACATAATTTTTCACACCACATTTTGCTCATTATTTAGGGAATCCTACATTTCCATTAGGGAGAGCAGAATAATTTGAAATAGTATTGCATAAAAATGTGCCTGTGATTTTTAAAATCCACATAAAGTTGCTTTTGGGAGAATTTCAGACTTCAGTTTCTACTAAGCTTTTGATTCATTGTGAAATTTGCTTCCAGCATGAAGATTAAAAGTTGTTCTTTTAAAAAAAGATGTAACAGATATTGCAGGGTTGATATGGGGCACAGCTAAATTATAAAACATTATATCTAATACCAGACCTTTAATTTCTCTAGCTTCATTCCAATCTGAATTGAATCAAAATGCATTTGGATTCCCCACTGCAGAACATCCCTATAAGTAAGATAAAATAATTTTCTTCTTTTATTCAATGGTGAAAATGCTCAACTATCATTAAACAAAATTTTTGACCTACACTGGTTCATACTGCAATTTTGAGCAGAGGAAGCATACTGAAGAATAAGGGCACTCAAACTACTTCCATTTGAAGTAGTTCGAAGGTAGTTAGAAATGTTAATCTTGGCATACTTTCAATCCAATAAAATTAAAAGCATGAATAAGTGCAGGAAAAAATATAGCATGATAAATATATAAATACTCCTACACACACTAATGACAGAGTAATTTCAAAATCTAATGTACTTTTCTAACCAAACTGTAGAAGCACTCCCCAGTTATTTTTGGCTAGATATGCTCCCTAGGACTGTGCCTGCTTCTTGAGTTGAGCAATCATTTTCCATTAACGTTTTTACCAGTCCAAATTATTCACTTAACTTTGTTGAAGGATAATGCAAGAAGCTCAAAATCATGACTGACATAAATGTATTCCAGTCATTTGTGGGTTAGAGCTTCTTTCTGGTAATTTCCACGAAACAGAGATTGGTTCCAAAAAGACTTATTACCCATACCACATCCTTATGCATAAAGATACAATAATCACAGAATATGGGAAAAAGTGAGGTGGAAAGGGTGTTAGACCATTTAATCCATTCATTGTAGCTTATGATTCAGAAAGAAATTTGCATAACCTGCTCTAAAAGACTTTCTATGTAATGACGCTTCCTCAGTTTCCCAAAGTAATATTTCAATGCTTCAGCTCTCTTACTGCTAGAAAAGGATTTTTTACAACCAAATTTTCCTTCAGGATACATGCTTCACTTTTTCCAAATAAATATCAGAATACATCTTAATTTCTCTTTGCAGTGGCTGACTACATATTTAAAGAGTTTTAATAAATCTACTCACTTTCCACTATTCTAACCCCAAAAATGCCAGTTCCTCTCTTCTTAGGAAATACTGAATTTGCTGTGTATGATTATTCTTTATTGTCTCCCAGTCCTTCTCCAAATGCTCAGTCTTTTTTTTCAGGTACAATGCCCAAAAATGAAACAAGTGCTCCTTACAAAAGGGTTGTGCTTCATGTTTTAGCATTATGCTAAAACAATTCCTGCGTGTTGCTCATTTAAACAGAAGGTAATAAGTGAGATCTCAGGTTCAGACTCCAGGAGTACACACAGTGTATCTGTGCTCACTCGAAGCACAGCACTACTAATGTATGCAAATCTGCAAAGAGCTTTCTACCAGATAATACACCTATATATCAAATTCAACCTGGGACATCGTGAAAGAGAGCTCTTCCTGCTCACCTGCCTTAGGGTTTAATCCCGTTGTTTAATTTATGTGAGGAGATAAGATTTGTCAAATATTTTAGGTAATTTTTTCCTATTTTTTAATATTACTGTTATGTAGGCAGATTAATACATTTATTTTCACTCCTGATTTATAAACTCCTATTAAAAAAAACCAAAAACCCAAAAAAGCAGAAAATCGAATGAACTTCAAGTGGTCAATTTTTCCAACTACATATTTGAAAAGTACTGTGTGAACACCTTTTCTTACTTTTAACAGTAGGAATGCAATCTGTACTGCAAAAGTCAGAACAAGTCATTTTGACTTGCTGGGGAAATAGAGGGATATAACAAAACAATCAACTTCCTTTATTGATTTTACACTATGCTCATACTCTATATATGTAGTTCAACTAGCACTGTGAAAGTGCTTTTTGACACTGCCACATGCTTGTTTGTTAAAAGAACATTTCTAAATTAAAAATTGGAAAGCAAACATTCAAGAAAACCTTGTTGCAGTTTGACACTATCATAAACCCCATTTTAATTTATATTTAATTTATATGCTTCCTTAAGCTCTTTTAACCAGCACTGTTGCAATAAATCAGTAGTTATTAACACTTTTGAGCAAGTAAGAGTTCATTCAGACTTACAGTTACAATGAAATTGTAAAGCTGGAATAATCCAGAAGCATTCAAGCTAATTCCCTGAATGCTGAGAGAAGTGATAGTGCTTCATCATGCATTTAGCAGTGGTGTTATACAGCCTCCACCAGAAATGCATGCAATTCAACACCTAAAGCATTACAAATGCTTAATGAAATCAATTCTCTAAAAGTTCACATCTATGTTTAGTATGCAAGCAATACTTATTTTTAATCCTCTGTTTACTGACATCCCTCTCACATATAAAGAAATTGTTTACAGCTCCTTAAACAAATTAAAATCAATCGTGCGTGTCAAAAAATCCAAAATAACAGCAGTTGTGCTGGTAACTGGCTGCATTTTGAGCATGGATGTTGTTTGGGAGCAGAGAAAGCCTTAAAGTCAACAAAATTACCCCAGTTCTACTGGTTCAACTTCACAGGAGTCAGCTGACTGCCACAGAGGAAGATAATTTGTTCCAAATCATTTCAGTGCTATAGAGGCACACTCAGTAATGTTATCTTGGGCAGAAAGGGTACCATGAAGTCTGTCTGAAAGCATCAAATAGCATCTGCACTTAGTGTGAAAAACCTAAACCTACTCTTTTTTCACACTCCAAGTCCAGCCTCTTAAAGGAAATATATTCTTAGCCTTATCTCAAAGAAGGGCACCTGAGCAGTTTCCTACAGCAGCACCAAGTTTACATAAAGATGATTCCATCTCAGAGAGCTAATCAAATGTCATTTGTAATAGATCAGAGGACATTATGAAGGCTCGCCTCTGTGGAAACTGACATCAGCTTTGTTATCTTTTATGAACATATATATTGTCTTGCATGCATATAACAGTGACTGATGCACTCATTAATATGTCTCTTTTTATGCCATAAAAGGCCAGGAGCTAAAAATACCCTGGGAAGGTGTCTTTCTTCATACAGTTCAGAAAACTCATTTCAGCTCTCATTCACATAATCTGCAGTCACTGTACAGATCAACAGCATCCACTGAGCTTCCATGTTGAAAAACAAAAGTATTTCGTAGCTCCTAAATATAAACCCAAATCTTGCACTAGTTTCACACACTGTGAGCAGCAAGACACAACTGTACTCTCTTGAGAAAGATCTGGAAGAAGGATCACAGCAATTCCTATGAACTCTCTTAGAAGGAGTAGGGCTTGAGTAAGGGCACAGAATCTGTTTCAGAGCAATTCTTTGTTATATGAAAAATAGGGAAACAGGAAATTGTAGCAAAGCTAGCAATTCTGATCAAGTTTCTATTTTTGACAATATCTCTCAAATCCATTACTGTATTTTAAAAATCCAGTCTTAAAAAAGTTATTTTTCTGTGGATTCTGCTTTATCCAAATGAAGCATACAAACAAGAAGTTTAATGTTATTTGCTTTTCTTAATGCAAAGGTAGCTATCTCTTCCTGTGGAGGCAAGAAATGCTGCCACAGGAACAGAGAATTTAAGTAATGGACACTACTCCTCGAGTGGGCAAGTACTAAGGATTATCATTATGCAACTGCACTTTGCTGGATCTCAGTGTCCTGACATGACTTTAACAGAACATTACAGCATGAACTCTGTGAAGTGTCTTGCTGGTTTATGCTCTCATATGTATTTACACAACACTGCTTCTGTCATTGATTTTCTCATATCTGCAACAGAATGTCAGATGACTTAACAAGTTGTAGAGTCAGATACTACTTATTTCAGATGGAGCATAATGAAAGAAATAGTACTTTTGGTTTGTCTTGCTCCCCTGACCCCAAATTTTACATTCAGAGAACTACAGCTCAACCCAGTAACCTTAAGCTTAATATATGGAATACCATAAATATTTTAAAAATATTGGTATGCTCCAATTTATTTTATTACTAATTGGGACCTATGACCTTCATTCCAAGTGAAAACATTAAAAAAACATTCTGACATTAAAGATATACTAAATAAATCAGTTAATTTATCTTTATCTTCAAACTGTCACAAGGACTTCATCTTCTAGAGTTTTGAGAAACAGATTCTGATCACTTTTATGCTGGTTTTATACTGATATTGTTGCATTATTCTCAGAAGGGCTCATCCTCTCTTACAATACCATGAGATCAGAATCCACATATTGCAGTCTTCTGCAAATGTGAAGAAAAGCCAAAAGAGGACGTGCCTTGACTTTTCCCTTACATTTGCAAAGGAACATCAGCCTGTATCCAAAGTACTGTCACTGTCTGGACTTCATCCTAAGCAAAGGTTTCCACAAGCAAGGCCTTGCACACAACAATCAGGATCAGAATCCCAGGGCAGGGCTGACTTCTCTCAGCAGCATTTGATGTTTGACAAAGCAAGAAGGTTTAACTGAGGTCAACTGGAGGCAGCCTGCACTGGACTCGAGGGTTGGGCAGATAACTATTTGGGATAGACTGCATGCAGACCCAGAGATAAGCATCAGTAGAGATCAATACAGCAAAAGCAAAACCTCAAGAGTTATGAAATCATACAGCAGCAACTAAAAAAAAAAATCAATTTTTTTTCCTATCCAGAAAGCTACTAGCAAGATTATATTTGGGTCAATGACACTCAGACTTTTCAAATCACTATACCTCCTTGGACCTTATATCATACCTATTGCTCCTATGGTCTCATCTCCTCCCTTTTTCTCTCAAAAATGAGGAAAGCTAACAAACCAGAAACAAATTTAACTCAGATTTCTTTTTTGGTACTTCAGCTTTCCACTAACCTTCCCACAGGACTCTGACCATGAAAGTCAGTGTTTTGATGTGAAGGTCTGCCATCCTACAGCCAGGACTGCAGGGTAAGATATTTTACATTATTATTTATTTTTCCTTTGACCCTGTAATTCCGGTTGCTATTGAAATAGATTGGCCATTTTCATACTATTGAATTAGGTAGATGTAATGCAAACTGGAAATGTTTGCAGTTTGTCCTAAGAGAGAGCTTCCTTAGATGAGGAGTTTTCCATTTCCAGAATTAGAAATATAAAGTAGAACCCATTAAAAAAATAATCTTCTGCTTGAAAGTTCCCCCATTGATATTTCATTCACAAGATTTAGTGAAGCCAAAAAATGTAATTTAAAATGTATTAGAAGTAGTAGGTAAAAAACACTGTAGAAAATTAGGAGTCAAGTTGGAAAAAAAAAAGATTGCTGTAGTATTTTCTATACTCTCCACCTTTACAGGTCTAGAAAAAGAAGAAAACATATGCTCTCTGAAAAACATTTTCTTCTTTCCCCTTCCTTCATTCCTACCCAACAAAATGAAGAAAAACAAAATATCAGCAAGAAATCTAACGCTGAGACTTGGATTGGAATTTCCTCTCTATAAATTAAATTGCCCACAGATTCAGCTGGTATTTACATCAGTGCCAAGGGAATGGAAGAGAATTCAGCCACGCTTGGCTTGAGGAACATCCAGCTGCAGAAAGGGCCCTGAGTGCCCCGTGGGACAGCCAGAGGCACCATGGAGAGGCTCAGCACAGATTTCCAGCTGGGGCAGCCAGAGGGACACAGCCCTTCTGAGCAGGCTGCTGAGGTTTCAGCTGGGACAAACCCATCCATCAGAGCTCCTACAATCCCAGTGACAGTCCTGAACCAACCCAGCAGGCAGCACAAAGCAACTTCCTCCAGAGCACTGATAATCACACTCAGCACACATCACTTAATCATTAGCTTAAGAAGCTTGCAGATTCACAGAGAGCATCTGTTCAAGCATCAGAAAAATTTAAGATGGAGAAAATAATTTCACTGTGTTATGCTTTTTACCCAGATTAAATGACAAGTATTTTTAACTTGCCTCAGCTAGTTTTGTCCTGTTAAGAGGAGTTTTTCTCATATAAATAAAAAGCTTAAAAGAAAGTTTGCAGACATCAATTTGTGGTCAAAAATACTGAAAAAAAATGCTTCATATGCTGCTTATAAATAAAATTTTCTCTTTATCAGACTATTCATCTGTCTCCTTTTTCTTCCTATCCACCATCCAGGGCTCCTGACACATGATTTGTGGAATCACAATTATTCATCTGATAGCTCACAACTGCATGCTCTCAGCTATTACATTACATAAATTGTGCCTTTGTGTAAATTACACATCACCAAAATTCCTGTCTCATGCATTCAGACAGGCATCTCTTGATTCACTGTTTCTTTGATTTGAATGCTTCTATGATACCATATTATCTTCCATAGCTAGAATTTTCTTTTTTTTTTTCCTTCAAACTTATTCTGATTACAGTTTTATTTCTCTTTTCATATTATTTAAAATTTCCAGAGCAAGAAAGACTATGGGTTGGATGATTGAACAGTATAATGAAGAAAAAGGGAAGAACAAAAAGCAGACATGGTTTGGATGAGCTGAATTTTAAAGGCTAGAACTGCTACGCTGTTGTGGTGGTGGTATTAGCAGAAACTTGCAACGTTTTCTGAAGATATTTATTTCATCCTCACCATGTTTTATGATCCAAAGTTGTAGCATCCCCAGTGTTAAACAGCCTTACATATATTAGCATAGAAGCTATGCTCCTGTCCATTCCTCCTCACTAGCCCTGCTCTGATGGCACTGGAGCAAAGCCCAGCACACAAAGGGCCCTGGAACACACCTGGAACAGCTGTGAATTGTACATGGCCACCTGACAGCCTGGCCTCTCTTGTCTGGATTTTGACTTTGTAGAAGCAGCTCTGCTACAAAAATAATCAATGGCAGAAAGGGCTAAACCAGCTTCACTGGCAGAGCTTGTTCTTCAGTGCATGCACCTAAGTGAGATGGTTAGTGCTAGTAACAAACCTAGGAGAAAATGGCTTTTTGGGGTTTTTCCACCTCAAGAACAGCACTTTACCCCATTAGTTTTGTCTACAAGGTAATCTCCTCCTGGTCTGTGTAACGAGCTGCTATCCAGAGGGGCACAGCTGAAAATATCATGTATATATAGATTATTAATCACTGTGGGATGATAGAGGTAAAATAAGGTAATGTCATCAGCTCCTCGATGTCTTCACTCCAACAAGAGCTGTTAATAAGACTAAAGAATTTTACAATTTCAATTAAAGCTGCACAACATGTAGAACTATCTGTTGAACTTAGCACAAGTACTAATTGCACCAATTATTTCTCCCTATGTGACAAAAGTGTTGATAAATATGTCATTACGAAGCATCTTTACAGTGCTATTCCCCTAAAAAAGAAAATGGTAGCTTTATTTCTAGCTGAACATTACTACAGGTTCTTTTCCGCTACACTTAAAACAGACTTTCTGTAATCATGACTTTTCAAATGTCTCTCAGCTACATCTCTGACAAATGATTTATGGTACCTGGAGAGCTACTGCAGGTGACTCTCCTCCTCTGTATGAGATTTAGTTATTAAAATAAGGTTGTGTTTTTTCAACAAGTGCAGAGAAGGGAATGAATGATTTCTCATTTACTTACTCATTTTGAGGGAAGTATTTCCTTCCCAGGAGGGGCCATTATTTATAGTGATCTGAAGCATCCATATTTCCACCAGTAAAGGACAGAATTTAGAGCCATTGCTTAGCTGATAATATTAATAGCATTTGAGATTGAAGCTGAGAAAGGTGAAAATAACTTATCCTTCTGATGAAACAGGGGTTGGAAGAAGTAAAATACTGTGGGAATTTGTGCTGAAAAGGAGCAAGGATTGCTTTACACAGGTGTGCAGAATGTGTATTAAAAGGGCACTATTTTACATGCTATTTCTCTATTCATGTTTTTCAAAGAGTTGGCACTGAATCCTGCACAGAGAAAATACATCAATTACTTTAAAGTTTTTGACTTTTTTCCCCCCAGTACTCAGAAATCTTTCTTAGCATCTTTTTCATTACAAAGTCTGTGATTAACCACCACAGGCTGAATATTGTGGTTGAGAACATAAGCTGGTTTAAATCAGCATCAGCCTTGTGAAGTTGTTCAATAATGTCAGTTTTAAGAGACAACCCCCCTGACATTAGGTGTGTAAAGCTGCATTATCCTTTTGGCATTTTATCACTAGAAATAATAATGCATAGGGCTGGACAGCTAGGAAAACCCTTGCCTGCTTTTAATATAGGCCATATATTCTAGGAAGAAAAAAGGCATAAAAAAAAAAACTTCAGCAGAGCTTGCTGCTCTAAAAAATAATGCAGAGTAGAATAAGAGTGGAATAAAGCAGGCCTACATCTCTGGCAAAACATGTTGATTTTGCTTTTCCATGGCAAACTGAGTGCCAGCACTTGGCTGCTAAGTGCCACTCCCTGGGGGAGAAGGGGACAGGGTGACACAAACAGAACTGTGCTGCTCCACCTGAGTGGGACTGCAGCCTTTGGGCTGGGTGGGGATTTCAGACTGGCACTGGCCACCTGGGAAAGCTGTAGCTCAAAAAATGGAACTACATCGAATTTACCTTGGGACATATCTTGACAGCAAAGTGAAACATAAGTTAAATCCTTCACAAAAATATTATTGAGGTGGCATATTGATAGCTGGTTTGGGTGGGTTTTCATCACTGTAAAAGTGTCACAGATACACAAACACAGAAATTGATGCAGGGCAAATCATCCTTTTTTCACCATAAAATACACTTCCTTCGGAGAGCTAATTTTTCATAAAAATTGAAGCAGTCTTTTTTTTTTTTTTTTATATAAGCAAAATAAATGTAAGCAATTTTTTCCAATAATAAACCTTTTAATCTCTGGAAATAGAGCATTGAGAAATTATTTCTTTTTTGACATTAGCTAACCCAATGAAAAGTGGTGATTACTTATCTAGTAATTTTGTTATTTTTAAGCAAAAAAAAAGCTTGCAAAGTATTCTTCTAATGAATGACATAAATAATTCTCTCCCTGAAACAATTATATTCTAAATATATAAAAATGCACAGAAGAGGCCAATATGTCCACTTTTGTACCTCAAAATATTTTTATCAGCTGTTAACCACTTCCTTTTGAAAAATAGAAGCTTAGAACCCAAACTCAACTCTGCTTTTCCCCAAATCATTTCATTTCAATTGCTTGAAATAATTTGGGAAAGGAGAGATCAAAGTTATTTTTAAGAAATAGCATGGCTTGGAAAAGCTGTGCATGTACAGCTAGTCATACATGCCACCAGTACCCGATACAATTAGCCCACTGCAAAAATAAAAAAGACATTTAAAGGAAATGTTTCTGTAAGAGCCATCATTTATCAAGCACAGAAGCTACAGCTCTTGGCTGCCAGGAGTCACTGTCAAAATAAGGAAAGAGGACATTGCAGAGGGCTGCAAGGAAAGCACTCCCCCTGGGAGGGTCAGGAGGTGCCTGCTGCTTCTGCCAGCAGGGAAGCAGTGACTGGACTTTGGAGGGTAGAAGTAAAAAATGTGATCAAGGTTTAAACTCCCAGATACAAGGTACCAATTAAAGAGCATGTCAGGGGAGGGGAAAAAAACACTTTTCACCCTCCTTTGGGGTCAGGAATCCCTTAGCTCCATTAGCCAGGCTGTTACTCAGGACACCTTTTTTCCTTTGTGACTGTGACAACTTGTTTGCACCGCTCCCCAAGCAAGAAAAAGAACACCACTGGAGCAGGTGGTGTCCCGGGCTGTACCCAGCTGTAAGGAGAAGGATTTTCCTTTGGCATCACTTATAACAAGGAGAAGATCATCCACACAACTGACTGCCAGGCTGGGAGGAAATGGCCTTGGCGTGAGCTGGGGGAGCAGGGGAGCTCCCCTCATCTGTAACAGGGACATTAATTACATCTTCTCCTGCAGCTCCAAATGGAGATCAGCAGAGAAAATCTGATCATCTGACTTAAACTTGTCCTCTGAGAGGTAGAGTTTCGAGTTAGTAGACAGGAAATAAATATTGAAAATATCCTTTTACACTTGCAGGCAAAGGCAAGAGTTACATAGTTCTTAAAGTGAAGCACCTAGTGTCAATATCAGCAGAAATTAATGAGCTATGCAGCCGCCCCTGACCTCACAAGCCAAGGAAAAGTTTCTGACTTTGAGACTGTTTCTTCTGGCTGCTCTGTAACCCCTGCATGGAGACTGAAATGTGAAGAAATCCAGACAAATCTTGATTCATAAAATGAACGTGAATCATGATGTCAGATTTTCAGATCTGATCAGATGATAATATCGTTTGCAGAGATTGTAAACATTTAATAACTTATCTATCTTCAAATTTGATTAAATCCATGACTATCCCACTACAGTGAACTTGTGGACAAATGCATGGATGGAATATGGCAATCACAAGGGTTTGTCACCTTTTGCAGAGGATTCTCCAGTAGATGATGGAAAGGAATAATTAATTGTTTTGGGTTATTTTTTTAGTTTTGTTTTGGTTTTATTTTAAACTAGAAGTAAAATATTATTGTCACTGAAAATACCTAAGGAGCAAGACATTTTGAAAAAACTCCCCACTACAAGGAAAGGTTTCTTTGAGTATTTCAGATCATCTGAACTGCCACAGGCTGCCAACTCTGATGTTCATTCCAAATCTATTTTTTTTATAATATAGTTCTGGAAGTGTTTGCTATAGCAATCCTTAGAACAAAAGAGCAGGAAAGATTTCTATTTATTTCTTTGGAATTGTAGCAAAAGCCAGGAAAACAAAGCATCCCTAATGCATCCCTTTAATCTCAAGGAACAAAGGGAAGAGGATGCCATAGACAAGAGGTGTGAGCAATGTCAGAATGCCTGAGGTTAACAACATTGTAAAATAAGCATTGGCATAAACAAGTCAAGGGAAGTGCTTCACATTTAAATTCCTTGAAGCATGTGGCTTTTTCTCCTTATATATTTGCACATATATGCCTGGAAAAGCAGAGAGTTTTCCAAGGACAGGTGCTTTGACAAACATTTTAATTCTAGAAACCTTTGGTCTTACTCTGTCTTTTAACTCTTCTGAATCTGTGCCAAAACAAGTACATTAAATCGACTTTGAGAAAAAAAAAACAAAAAAACAAACAAACCAAACCAGTCTATTTTCAAGGAGATTGATATCTTTTCCAAAGCTGATTTAATAATGCAAAAAGACAATTAACCCTTATAGAAAATTGTGATCAAGACAAAACTTGGCTCCAAGTTAGACATTGTAGTTCTGTTCAGACAAAGGAAAAAAGATTCAGAGATAATTTTCCAAGCAATGTCTCAAAGGTAGGCAAGATTTCATTATCCTTTTTCCCAGCTTTCTGTTCTTATGTTTGTTATTTTTTTCTATATAAACACAATTAATCAATCTGGAGAACTTTCTAGAGAAGTTTCACAGAAACATAATTTTGCAGTCAGAGCAAACTACAACACTTAAATAAAGCATGACAAAAAGAAGTCTAACGTTTAAGAAATGTGGCCTGTGGAGTTACCAGAGATCTGATGGTGCAACCAAGCCTTGAAAACAATCTGATAATGAAAAAAAAAAATAATAAAAAAAGCAAGTACTTCAATAAAACTGCAAATTCTATTGATTATAAATTTGGGAAAAAAAAAAGCAGAATCATCTTCCTAAGTCCAAAATAAGGGAACCCAAACAAAGCCAACAATTTCTTCATTATCTTTTCTGCACTTGCACCTCAAATGGGCCTTTGAAAGAAGCAGCATCCCCAGAGGAGCCCCACTCCAAATCAGAACCCTGACAACCCTGACCTTGGGTCCCTCTCCTTACCCACTCTGCCTCTGGTAAGACAGAAAAGCCACCATGATAAGAAAGAGAGAGAGCACATTTACGAATTTCTCTAATCTCTTTAAAGTTTTTCAGCAGTCCTAAATTAAATCCCTTTCACCCTTATCACTTTATCCGTCAGAAAATCCAGAGGATATTTGGATTCAGACGTCCATAGCACCAAAGATCTTTCATTACAACACACAAACAAGCACTTTTATTGAACAAGAACCCAATTACTTAACCCAGTTTCAGATTTCATTCTACCCTGCTGCTTCCACCTCGACATGGACCTACTAATCTCTTCTGACGGGCATTGCTACATATCAGTTCTGATACACAGAGATGAATCCTAACCTCCCTTGCAGAGAGCTATTGATTAAATAAACTGAGATGCCCATCTCAGCTTCTTTGGACCAATGAATAACAATGAGGAAATAAAGTTGGGAGATAGAGACCTTTTTCCCTTTAATATGAACAGCATTCAGAAATAGAAAGAAAATGAGGGAAAATAATTCAGTAAAAGAACCAGGAATGGAAACAGCTAAGTGTTTATTGTGCCCTGTATAAATGATTCATTTATTGTATCAGCTAGAGGTTATGCTTCCTTCTTTTCATTTCTCTACTGCAAATTAGTAAACTGTTTCTTTGCTACTGTACTGGATAAATGATGGCATAACTTCAAATTTACCAAGCTGAGGGTTATGAATATTGGAACAGAAAGACGTCACCCTGCTCTGCACAAGAACTCCACTATGATACATGAATGCCTGGTTTTCTTTCTGGCCCCAAATGGTGACAGAATCATCACGTGTTACAAGCATCTATTACCCAGATCACAGGCACAGAGATGAAAGTTTGTTGCTAATGAACACAGGAAACTAGACTAAGTACATGTAGAGAAAAAGAGGGAGATCAATTATATGAACAAACAACATCTCTCCAAATCAAATCAATTATTAGAAAAAGGCTGTTAGAGCCAGACTTCTATTAACTTCAATAACCCCTGGTCTCCAACTCCAATGTGTTAGATACAGCACTCCTGATAAAGGAATGTGCAGCTCACCTGCTTACATAAACAGCCAGCTTTCTAATTCAGTGGCCAGCAGGCAAAAACACAAGAACCTGAGCAATGACAAAGAGCCGTTGTAAAATAGTACAGATAAGGACCTGGATATAAACACAGAAAATAAAAAAGAGCTGGATAGAACAGAATAAGAGAGGAGAAATCAAAGCAAAGAGAGCCAGAGAAGTAAATACGATCAGTGATAATGTAATTATACTGAAGTAGGAGAGCTCTAATACAACTTATGTTAATCCAGGGGGAGTCACCAAACACCAGTGATCAGGATCACAGAGCTGCTATGATCAATTCCCTTCAATTACTTTAAGATTCATATTGCTATACTATTTATTTTGAGACAAAAAAAAAAAAGATCCCACAGTTTGACCATGTATTTCTGAAAGTAATTTAAAAACCAGGTTTAGAATCAGAAAAAAAAAATTTGAACAGAACCTTAACTATTTTATCTATGGAGGAACTTCTTTTGCTTCTATCAAAATATCTACTTATCTCTGCTCCTGAGAGGCTTCTTTCATACAAATGCGTATTTCCGATAAAAGTATTATAAAGAAAATTCAAAAAAAAATTTGTTTGGTCTCTACATTTGTTTTGTGTTGACAAATTCCTTGTGTCCCAGCTTTTCCTGCCTCTGGTGGCTATTTTGTGCTGATGTGTTTTGTCCCATTTGTAACACTGAACAAGGGAAAATGAATGACTTTCTGTATTTAGCTGAAGTTACAGATGGGTATTTTTCATGAAAAAAAAACCTTAGTTCAACCACAAGCTGCATGGAGGATTTTTAAGGAAATATTTAAGTCTCATTATTATTATTTAGAATTTCTCTGCAGAAGAAATCCTATCTTTTGAAAAAGTCCATCCTCTTCCTTATTTCTACTCAAGATCTTTTCAGACAATTTCTTCTTCTGCAGATTTCTTCTCTGCAGAAGAAATCCTATCTTTTGAAAAAGTCCATCCTCTTCCTTATTTCTACTCAAGATCTTTTCAGACAAATAAAACTACACAGAAAAAAGTTTTGTGAAAAACTTTTCACAGAAAAAACCCTTTTCCATGATAATGTCTATCTACAGATCATTTCAAAAGATACCTGCTGTCTTTCATCACTGTATAAGACATTTAGGTAATTATAGGTGCATTTGAGAGAATCTTCTGTTTACAGGAGTTTGACCCTTTAGGGAGCACTAACACAACCACAGCAATAAGATACTCACATTACCACTGCAGATTTGTCATGCATGTTAATCAGGATGTTGATGCAGACCTCTATTTAGCCTATATTGCTTACATTTTGTGTTACTTGAAGTCACATTTGTTCGCCCTCCTGCTCCCTCCATCTTTTTATCCACCATAAAATTGATGGCACAACCATTCTTTTATTTGCAGCGCAGTTACATTCTGCATTATTCTCCACATAGTAACAGGGGAAAAATTATAGTAGTGGATAGAAAGGAGATGTCATGGGAATAATATTTTTGCTAACACTAAATTGCTAAAAATATGCCTTCCCACCTGAAGAAAAAAAAAAAAAAGAATTTATTTCCAATTTGATGTGTTTCAACCAGCACTTACCACCTTCCCAATGAAAATCTACAACCTGCCCCAATGAAAGCAGACTGCTGGTTTTGAATGTGCTGTGTTCTGCCTGCCGTCTAAGGTAAAAAGAAGCACATCCAAATGCAAAATAGTGGCTATTTTGTTCTGACTCTCTATTTTGGACCTCCACATAGTGTAGGCAAAGTTTCTGTGATAACGTTCACATTGTGTTTCTTCCTTTTGTCATTGGACATAGAGTACTACGTCTTTCATCATATTTGGAAACCAATTACAGCACTTGATTATATTAGTTAAATAGAGGTTGATTGATGTCATCAATGCAAATTAATTATGTCTAGTTAATGTTTCTGTGCCAGATTCCCTCAGCTAATAAAGTGATAGGAAAATGAAGTGTCAGAAAGGATCATTATCTTTTATTTTCAAGGTCAAGTTGTCAATAAAGCTTTGACATGAACTCACTGGGTAGGGACAAGACTCATCGAAGGAGGCCTTTTAATCATTTTTATTATTTTTGCCAGCATGAACGTATTACCTAAAGGTGTGGTAATAATCTTCACAAGCAAACATTAAGCCAAAAACATCTGTTTGTTATCACTGCAGGTCAATGTGAGAAGCTGCAGATCTATTTGTGCATTTGCATCAGAGTTCTAACCCACTTCTGTTTGCCAGAGGTAAATGTAGAGGTGACCAGAAGTGTCTCTCCTGTTCCATCTGTTTATGTGACTGAAATATCCTTCTTATCTACATTGAGTGCAGCCAATCTACACGTAGGACAAACTCCTCCAGTGGCTTTGCAGATGCTTTGTCATCTCCCATTCAGAGGTTTTCCTTTTGAAGACGTACCTTTCAGAGTAGGCATAAATTTACTCAGAAAAAATAACTCATGAAAATAACGTGGGTGAACAGAGTTCATTCCAACTGGTTTTCCCATGTTTCTGTGTTGAAGGACATGAATGGCATCCCTTATAAACATATGGCCATACATTACAAGGGTAGAGTCATGCATCACAAAAAAGACCATTGGTTTCTCTCTACTAAGATTCAAGCAAAGCCGCTAAACCATATGGACATTCTTGAATTTGTTTTGCTTTCTCTCTACTGTGGGTCTATATTCACAGATTACACCAAGAGATCAAATGAGACATCCTTTTATTATAAAACCTCCCCTTAGCAATAAACTAAAAACCTTAAAAGAATTCTAGCTAATAAAGACATAAGATGCTCAAAGCAAACACCCTTCAGAAGGCTCTCACTGGGCTGTACAGATGGGATGGAAACAACCCAGAGGAAGTCACAGATGAATTTTTCACCTGACTGCAGCCAGTGCATTACACACAACATGAAATAAGACCTCATAAATCTGAAGCTATGGTCAGATGCTCACTTCAGAAAGAGCCTTGTCAGTTAAAGATGCGAGTTAATCTCTCCAGCTGACTGTCACAGCAGCTCCTTCCCGAGAGCTGGAGCACTGCCTCCTGTGAGTCCATCCCATCCATTTCAGAAGTGGAAAGCTATGGAAATTTCAATGCTGGCTTGAGAGCATGGCCAGCCCCAGACTGGGAAAGCCAGCACCAAATTCTCTAGCCCACCTCAGCAGCAGAGCAAGTTCAACGGCCCATTCCTTTCTCGTGAGCCATTTGAAAAAATGCTGTGGATCTTTCCTAGAAGGCAGCAGCCTCCCTGCTCCTCATGAGCAGATAGAATAGAGACTTTATACAATCATGGACTTGATAACAATATTTTAATTTTTCATAACAAAAATGTTGATACTCAGGATAATATTAGGCCTCAAGTGCTACCAAGAAAGTCACTGTCCTCCTCACTTTGACTTTGCTATTACTTTGTGATTAGAATTCAGTTGACAATACAGACTGAAGTAGAAAGTACACTCAGATCCTGCAACACAGAGAAGTTAAAAGCGCAAAAAAGGAAAGAAAGAAAAAAATAGAAAACTCCAAGCTTTTCAGGGCAGAACATGCACACATGCTACTCCTAAAAAAGGCAAAAATAACACAATACAATATAGTCTTTATGCCAACTAAGAGTTTTTCTCTCATTTAACCAGTCACTTTTCTGCCCAGTGCTGCACTTTCATTTTGAACCATCCCATTGAAAATATTCTCTGATATGACCCTTTTAGGAATTAATAATTCATGGAGGTTTCACTGCATGGTACAGTTCTAAGATTAGATAGCACTGAAAGAATCTATTGCAGCATAATGTAATAGCCAGTAAAATACATTTTAAAAATTACACTATCTTGCTAACAAATGTATTATCTTCATAAATACTTTTATACATATACTGTTTGAAGAAGATGTCAAGAAACAAAAAAAGAGACTAGGAAGAAGGGCTTGCCCTACTTGAGCATATTATCCTATGTAGAGATTTCCCAAACAAAAGCATTTGTGTACATGTATATACACACACAACATATTAACATTTCATCCACATCCTAGCCCTCTGGCTTGTTCAAACACAGCCCTGAAATGAATGCAAAATTTAGGTGTGGAAAAAAAAATACTAAAGTATTTTCCCTTTTGCATTTCTGCTAACACTTTTTAGTAATGCTACCTAGAGGGCTGCAACAACCAAAGGCAGTTTTGCCCAGAGGCTGACAAGCTGAATATATATTTTATTTATTTATAACTTGAAAGTGCTCAGCTGTTAATCAGAACAACTCCAAGATCCTACTGATATCTCTCCCTGCCTAGTTAAATCTTATAGTGTATTTTCATTCTTAATAGGAAAACCATAGGAAGAGAAGATCAGATTTATTTCACTGCACGTAGTTGGAAATCTGTGGATACCATGTTCAGTGCAATATTATCACTATGAAACTATGAAATATATTAGCATGTTTTCCAATTCTCTTGATTATAACTAACTGCCTGCTAGAATAAACTTGCTGAAAGTAAACTGAAATGTCCCACCATAACAGCATAGGAACCCACATTACTTGCCCTCGGTGTTTGCAGCAAAGCAAGAATAAAACCAGCCATATTTTTGCACTAAGGTGGAAAAAAACAGGTGCAAAACAAGATCCTGCGCACCTATCTCAGCCTCACAGTATTTACAGTTTTGCAAAAAGGTACATCAATGTCAATGATGAATTACTGCATGCCATAATCACATCCTTCTCTCTACTTTTTCAGTTGCTGACATCACTAATAGCAGTGCCTTCCATTTAATAAAATTGAAAAGCCCTTTTTCCTTCTTTGGAGACACTAATGCAAACCAAACCTTGAGAGAACAGTGAGTATTTCTCAGAGTCCACCTGCCAAAAGCCACAGTATCCAAATGAGCTCGATGCTATGTGCCCATGAGAACCTGCACACTTCCTACCAAACTGCAGGCTCTCACTGAGCTCCTGCCTCTCCCTCCCAGGCACCCCAGAGCAGGGATTTGCTCTGCTCTGCCGGATCCACCCACCGCAGTGAGCAGCAGGCAGGAGCACAAGCTGCTGCTGTTTCTCTAAACAGGATGGGTGGGCACTCTGGAAGATTTCTTTCGCCTGTTTTCTCTGTTGAAACACACGTTCACTACATGTGGGTTGTGGTTTTCTCTTTGAGAGTGATTCTAACATTACAGACTGTCCTTTCCTAGATTCAAATATCAAAGATGTGGTTCACCTACATCTTGGTTTACTGGCAAAGCTGCCAGTCTGAAAGCACCCATGTGGCTGTAGCTGTTTTCTCTGAAAGAGTCACCATATGAATGCAAATTATCATCCAATTTGATTTATCTACACCTATTTTGTCTTCTGGCTTTGTACAGTTTGAGTTCAGCGACAATCAAGCTAGGCTAAAGACTAAGTATTCAGAAGCTTTTAGAGAAACTAAAAGACCTTGAACAAAAAAACCTTAGAAACTTAGCTCTTCTCTCTTTTCAAGTGCAAACATTGAAGTACAGCAATCTATCTTCTTTCATTAACTGGTTTGTTAAAAAAACCAAACTTGGACAACAAGCTTCCATCAAGTATCAATTTTACTTAACTAGAAACAGACACAAGAGGTTGTAAGTTCCTACCTGCTCTACTGCCTGTTCATACTTGCTTCACCCCAGAGAAGGAGGTGCAGCACATTTGCCAGTTCTTGGAAATAATAAAACTTGAGGGACCAAGGCCTGGAACCAGCTGCTGCCGTGTCCAGGTTGGTCCCAGCTGCAGGCAGGGGCTTCACAAGCTGGAGATTCCGTCCTGGAGCACGGGCCAGTCCCAGCCTGAGAGGAAACCAGAAGGAAACCAGCACCAGTCAAAGAGATTCTGTGGCAGGCAGGAGAAGGGAAAGAGCTGGTCAGTCTCCAGCTGCACTAATATCACCTTAATCTGAAAAACTTCTGGGCACTGTGGATAGCAAAGAAACATACAAAACCAAACAAGCAGGAAAACCTTACAACTTTGCTTCCTTATTCTGTGCTGCCTGTGAGCCCTTGAAAGAAAATTAATGATCTGACCATTTGAAAAGTATTTTAGAGTCAGAATGTTTAAAATTGGATGCTTGGGTTACAGTATTTTAACTTGAAAGATTAATTAATATTTGGAGAGAGGAAGCTTTTTTTTTTCTTTTAAGGTTCAGCGCTCAGCTACTCATTAAGCACAAAATTGCATCTTCAGTAATTGCTTGCAAAAGCTGAGAAAAATGGTAAACATTTCTGTAGAACAAGCAGGAGTACACTGCAAAGCACAGCACGAGACTCCCTCATTTGGGAAAGGAAACAAGAAAAACAATAAAGGCAGAAAGCAAATATTTTTGAACTCTTCCACAACTGAGTATCATCTTGTCTTTATCTCCAAGTTCCCCAGCTGAGGGATAAACCACTGTGCCCACAAAGCCCAACAGCTCCTGCAGGATTGAGGTTAGGAAAAGAGGGACCCCAACCTCTCCCCACCCCATGTTCAGCCTTTAGATGCCAGCACAGGAGCTTTCCTGCCCTGCAGGTACCACCAGCCCTGGGGCAGCTCCACTGAGCTCTGGCATCACAAGGAGAGGATGGAAGGGCATTCCCAGGAGTGTGAGCACCTACAGGACATGGAAAGGTGCAGCAGCCTGCCCGGGGTCACAGGTGGAAAGCCCATTTCCACATTTCTAACACAGCTCCAGCTGCAGAGAGTTGGGAAGTATTTCTAACACAGCAGAGATATGGAATTCAAACAAAGTATAGTTTGGGTACAGTCAGACAACATATTTCTCATGCAAATAGTGTGAATGAGAGCTGATGCTCATGCATATAAAATAATTTGCATTTTTCTAGAAGATATTCTGAAAAAAAACCTAATTCCTGCTTAACTATGAAATATTCTGCTCCAGAAGGCTTTTTTGGCTATGAAAACCAAGTGACCTTTCATATTAACATTGATTCAAAGTGATATTTTTATTTAATTTTGAAATGTCAATTTGGTTTTTTTAGCCACCAAATCAAAACGAAGTGACATTTTAACTTTAAATTCATTGAAAAAGAACTATTTGCATTCAAATGCCAAACTGAAATAATAATTTTTTTAAAAAAAATCACTTCTCATTAAATTATTTTTTTCCAGAAGTTTAGAAGCTTTTGTTTCTTACATCAACTGAAAAAATTGTCCTGGACTTCTGTTTCAAAATTTATGTCAAAAAATACTGCTTTGTCCAAGCATCAGTTTTTGCTGCAATTTCAATTCATAGGTCAAAAAGACAAGAACATTATTACCATTATTAGCTTCAATGTTCAATCCCCAAACAACCAAGCCTATTCTTTTTCACCTGCTCTGTAATTCACTAAAAAACAAATTCCAAATCAACTCCCCCATTACCACCCTTCCCCACCTTTAATTTCAAGATAAAGGGGAAATTCTAATAATTCCTTCTGCATTTTGAGAAGGTAAATTTTATTACTTTTGCTATTAAACTCATAATCCTATTAAGGTTTATCTCTCACATGAAATATTTCTCTCTCTTTTGACTTTTTTTTCCTTACGTTCAGTAGAAAATTAACAGATAATTCAAAGTTTAATAGTGAAGCAACATCTGTAATGGTATTTCTTTTAACAACACATCTTTCCTTTTTATTTCATTTTACAGGAGTACTTCTTTTCTTTTCTCAACTAATTGCTTATGTATGAAAGATAATCCAGTGCATATGTGGATATGAAATGTAATTGATGCAGAAGTCAAAAAAAAGGTCTAAGATTTAAAAAAGTAATCTCCTAATGGAGCAATCCCCAATAATGGGAGATCATCACAATGTTCCACTATCAAGCTTGGACCAATATCAAAATTCTTAGACAATGTGAGCCCCTGTGCCTTGGAGTACCCAGCAGGCATTTTCTTATTTGAGGTGCAGCTGAAATCCTGACCTTAATCTTCAGGCATTGGATTTGTTAGATCATGAAGCCAAACAATGAAATTGTTCAATGCCAAAACTTTTTATTCTGAGAACAATGGCCTTGCCTCCTGTGGCTTTTGGCAACAGCTGAGGTATGACAGGTTTAATGCAAACTGGGAGCTTTTCTCTTGTTTGTTTGGGGTTTTTTCAAAATATTTTATAAATATCTGCACCACACACAAACTGAACGACTGCTTCACTTTGGCCCATATTGCTTTCCCCTTAGGAGGAGCCACAAGCCATATGAATGTTCTTGGAGAAATAAAAAGCTCAGCAAGATGGGCTGCTCTGTGTGTGTGCATGATGCTATTTTTTGGTGATGCTGCAAAGAGAGGATTATGAATTTATCTCGTGGAGAAAACAAGAGAGAAAATAGACTATAAGAGTAGCTGGGAAGGAAGGCATGGGGACAAAACCCCAAACCCAACCAACCAAACCACTCCTATGGAACAAGCTTTCTTCTAAGGAAATGCTCTGAGTTTCATTAAGCCAAAGTAAAAGCTGGGGGGAAAGGCGGGGTACAGAGAAGAAAAAAAAAAAAAAAAAAAAAAAAAAAAAACACGATATTATCATAAAAGCCACCTAATTTCTACATAAGAACAGCCATGGAAACAGGTCCGTTCTCAGGGCAAGTGCCAGCAAATGCGTTGCCTATTCGGGCTGCAGTTCTTGTTGCTCAGTAATAGTGCAGTTAATTGAAGTGAAAACAAACAGCACCTGACTGATAATTGCTCGTGTTGGCCAGGGAAAGTGTGATCCAACCCATCCTGAGCCATTATCACATCTTTCTCAGCCCTCTTTTGTTTGGCTCTGACAGGACTCTGATGGTAAGTGGTGTTAGCTCATTTCCTTATTATTTCTCAAGGATTAAAGCAAATGGTCCTCACTCAGTAGAACTTCTTCCCACAATTTTAATTGTTCCTTTAAAGTTATTAGTGTCTTTAATTAGGAAGCACTTCTATGAACGTTAGTCATTAGTAGAAATCTTGCATTTTACATAAAAACGTGAAATTGTGTCAGTATTTTTAGGATGGGATTTTCAAGAAGTTGAATTCTAGAAATTCAAGCCCTATTCCATTACACCATTCTTCATGGTTTATAAACCTTTCCATCTGCTTGGCACAAAAAGATTCTTCTTAAAAATGCTCAAAGTGCAAATGTGAATAGCATAAACCCAAAATTATTTTCATAGCTATGACCTGCACCTCTTGCTCTCCCCCTGGTTAAAGCAGACGACCCCAAATTAAGGGCAGCTCGGAAATTTTTGGCTCACAAAAAGTAACAAACACTGCAACTGTGTTTTACTTCTGGCCTTATCCTAGAAAAACTGGGCTGCTGCCAGCTTTTCTGAAAGGAAGGAATCAAGATTTTTTTTTTTTTTTCAGTGAGATTAAAGCAACAGAGAAAGTACTAAACAACACCTGAGCATCACATGGAGTAGTTTAAGACTCACCTATACTTTTACATAAATCAGAATTTACCTGCTTGTAAACACCTGCAAATTCCCTCATGACAGGGTTCTTCCCTTCTTGCTACTTTTAAAATGCAAATTGCTCACCAATAATGAGGAAAGGACTTAAGAATCAGACCACTGGGCAAAACTGATGGGGAGAATTGGTGCAAGCCCTTCCTTCATCCTACAGAGGGATGTGAGATGCAGATACAGGAGGTAGCTCTGCCTTGGTATCCTGCAGGGAGCAGCTCTTCCTGCACAGATAAAGAAAGGTTCACCCGAGGAGGAACGCAATCCTGGATTCTGAGGACATCTCCCAGCCCCTCCTGCTGATCTCACTCATATTCACAGCAGTTACAAGGCAGGGACCAAGGACGTTCCCTGTCACACATCCTGCCTAGGACACAGCACTGCTGCTCCCAGGAGCTGCAGAGCAGGCAGAACACCACACATCCACTGCTGGAGCACACGTAGTTATTACCCTGGACAAGGTATTCTGGGACAAGGAACCCACAGTGAGCATACTTGTCAGGACTTTTTTAAATTTCCTTGAGTTTAACAGCAAAATTAATCCTACAAAACCAAGGAATTTCTGGAAAATGGACTGAACTGGAAATGTCATTTCATTAACAGATTTCAGCTGAATGGAGTTGCACCAGTCCTGATGCTTTAATATAGTATTTTTTTGTTTAAATAAAAAGATTAGCTACTTTAAAATTACCTTTTTTTCTTAATTCTGCCCTTGGAATCTTTAAAATTGATATATTTCAAATTTGGGAAATACTCATTTTAAGACTGTAAACACAAGCATTAATTGTTTTATACAGTGAAAAGGTAAACATATCTATTTAAACAAGCATCTGGACAAACAGGTGTTCCCTCATTCAATATCCTATTAATAATTCCATTTACTTCTCTTTCCTGCTGATGCCAAACGATTTGTGAGGGATTTAAATCACAGTGGTATAAAGTGTCACCTGCTGATATCAACTTAATGTATTTGAAATATCCAAGGCATCCAAGTTTATCGTGTGTCTTGAGCTAAAGTTCTGTCAAATACTGCAACCTAATTCCAGTCAGTGTTGGAAAGACCTCAAATCAATACCTGAGTAATGCAGAGATGTATCCATCACTCAGCAGGGGACACTTTGTCATTTCAGTCACAGTCCAGTCTCTCTCCAAGTTTAATACAGTTTCCTTTGGATTGTTTGAAGGGCTGGGTTTGTTGTTTTGAATTTTGTTTTGCTTAGTGATACTTTTTTTCCAAGGCAGAAAAGCACAACACTTGGGAATGACAAAACTATTCCCACTTTGTTTTATTAGGAGCATTGTTTGACTAAGCATACTATATAAATGCCAATTAAAATAAAATTAATTATTAAAATAATTACATTCTCAGCTCCCTGAATCCTGAATGAAACTTCACCTGCATATACTGACCCTCTAAAAGCACACAGGTGAAGTGTCAGTTTCTTATTTAATTTCTTCTTCCAGAGGTGACTGCACATTAGTGCAGTGGCAAGGGACCATTGTATATTTCTTACATATTTAAGTAAGAAATTCTTACGTATTTAAGTATTGTTATATGTTGCAGCTTAATCAATTAATTGTTTGTGGTAGGAAATCATAAGATGAATGATGGTGTGACTAACAAAAAGGATAAAAATCTATTGCTGGATTAAATTTATAAATGTGAATACAAATCTTGTTACTCAAGGCAGCAGAAAAGATGAGTTTTCCTGGACTACTGACTTTACACAAGAAAGGTGACAAAGAGTTTTGTTGAAATAACTCACAAGAAGAGATCTTTTGGAACAGCAAAAAAGTCAGTTTAAGTTTAATCAATCTGAAAGTTCAACTGTATTCATTAATTCTAAATTAATGAGTTCTTCTGCAGATTATTTAAAATAAAAAATATATAAATACTTCTTTTAAAAGCACTTCTGCTATGAGAAGAGATGGTCATATTTGGGATACAACAGAAGTAAAAAAAAAACAGACTGCAGACAGCACAGCTCTGAATAGAAGGGTTGATGGCAAAGCAATCATTACAAATTAGGCTCACGGGACTGGACTTTGATAGGAATCAGAGAATCAGGGAATAATTGAGATTGGAAGGACTTCAGGAGGTCATGCCCACAGACAACAGGACGGATTGCAGCGCCAGTTATGACACGTTGGAATTGCTTTTTTCTGAATAAATTGTTTGATTCTAATAGGAAGTGGGCATAAAAATAGCATTCAGCAACTCAAGTCATCACACAGATTCATTGAAAATGTAAAAAATGAAAAGAAAATCCTTTCTCCTAGACTGCCAAATTAAACAGAAATAGAACTTTTGTTGTCACCAGCAAACAAAAGATGAAAAACTGGACCCTCCCACTTACACAGCTGAAGTGACTGAGTCTCTTTAGGGTCAGCATTCAATTTTTCTATTTCTCAACAGAGGAAAAGAGTTTCCATGGATCCAACAAACTAAAAAACCCCACATTTTGACATCAAGCATTTTGTCTATAAATCCTCTTCATACATTTCTCTTGCAGCACTTTCAAATCAGTGGTAACATGCTATCTTTTACAAATATTTGCATTGTAACTAACAGAATTGCTGTCAAATTTCAAATGTTTCTAGAGTTCAGAGTAGTTTGAAGGGCTACCAGTTTTCGAAGTTTGTATTAATTTAGTTTTGTTATTTGCTTGGGGTTTCTTTAAACCTAAAAGGAGTTTATACACTATGCACAAATATTTTATACTGAAATATGAAGGCATGCATTTGGGAGAGGACAGTTCACCTTTGCAAGCACAAATCTCTAAAGGTATGGATTTAAGAATTTCTTTCTTCCTGTAGAATTACACATATGAAATTCTTATGTCTGGGCCTCCAGGTCCCCTGGGGCTGCCACAGGTTCAGCACTCCATTTATAAACACAGAATAGTCAAAAGTAAGAGATGATCTACAATATATTCCTTTACACTGTTTTAAACTCTTTGAAGCAGCAGCTTCCTTCCCTCCTCAGTTCATTGGCAGGAAAAAAAAAATTGCTGCAGCATCAGGACTAAATGCAATTTCACTATTATACGCCATGATATGAAGGTTATTATCCAAAACATAGAAGGCAAAATAAGACAGAACTACATAGACTGTGCTCTCAAAACCAACCCAAATATAGCATAAAAAAACATAATTTTTCTTTGCAAAGAACCAGTATAAAATAGTAAAGTTGGATGCAAAAAAACACTGAACTAGAAACATAGCATGGTCTTCCCAAAGAGAAAGGATGGGACATTGATGAAAAATCCCTGTGGTGTGTTCTTTAAATGGCAAGACACAGTGGAGTCAGTTAGGTGTCTCCTGAACATTCTCCTTTTCCACAGAAAAATTATTATTATATTTGCCTTTCTAGGGCAACATACTCAATTTTGGCATCACAAATGATGCCAAAAGCTTCACTAAATGAATAGAAACACAAGAGGATAAATAAAAATAGATCTTGGAAAGCCTGGATTTCACATCCCACATGCTGCTTGTGACTGTCTGAAATACTGACTGCAGGAAGATTTACAGCATTGTTCATGAAGTTGCAGAATAAATTTGGAAAGCAGAGGAGACAGGAACAAAGGAATAAAAAGAATTAAAGTGCTGCTGAAAGAAAGACAGAACTGTTAAATGCAGTTATTGAAAATGAAAAACAGCTAAATGTGTCAGATTCCAGAGAGCTACATTTTATAATACAACTTAAATAATCAGATATTCTTACCAGGAGTGTTGTATTTGATGTACTCCGATGAGAACAAGCTAAGTTTTCTCCTGAAAGAACATAAAATGAAAATTATGTCAGGAAAAGGCAACTTGAAAATTCCCTGTCAAAACAGAAATGTTTTAGATTGTTTATGCAGCATTAATATGGATACATTCAGGAATAAGTATTCTTACTTATAACAATATAACATAATATTCTTTTTTAATAACAGTCTTATTCTGGAAAAGGTTTTTTCACCAAGCTCATGTTAAGACAGACATTTTTACAAGTGCAGAGCAGCTATTATACCTGCTTGTTTACTATTTCTACTACAGAGTGTCTAGGATTTCAGCTGTGGGCAGAGAGGATTTTGTGATACTTCTAGAGAGGCACAAGAAGGTATAAAAACATATTCTTTATGTTAGAGATTTTAGGTGAAGAGAACTAAGGGGGGAAGTGAAAATCACCGGGCCTAAATGAGCCTGACAAGAATTTCTATTTCTGTTCTAAACCCAAATGGTTTGTTTAAAACACTTAATTCCCTGTTAATGCAGGTAAGACTTTGTGACCCTGATTCTAGCAGTTTGAGTGACTATGCAATAAACGCCCCTCATCTGACACTTTTTCTGTCAACCTGCAATTAGGAAATCCCATGGAAAAATCAAGTGACTGGCAAAGTGTGTTAGTGGGCTTAAGCTCATGACCAATGGCACCAGAATTCCACTATGAATATGGCTCATCTACCAGAATTTTCACCTATTTTGCCTAGTAGTTGCTCTAGGAGGAGGCTGAGGCATGAGGCTATTTTCCACCCATCAGAAATTGCCCTTTTGTCACTGTGTCCATCAGCAGGTAGCAGCTCTCATCGTGGGATGGCACATTTGATTTGTCGTGCCAGCGTGTTTAATGAAGCAGTCACTTGCATTAATGGAGCATTACAGCAGGGTTCAAACGCTGCCCTCCTGATGCTGAGGCTGTTGTGTGCTCCCTCAGGTAAGGCAGGAACGAGCCCTTTGTGTCCACATTTCCCTTCTGCAGCAGCAGGCAGTTGTGCTCATGCCCCAGCCTTTCCTTATCCGAGCGGCTGCACTAACTCGATCAGGACACGCGGCTCCTGTCAGCTCGCGACAAGCCACACGTGAAAGCTTCTGCTTAATGGCAAGTACTCACTTTCTTCCACATAATAACAGCAGAGCAATTCTTATCTTTTTTTTATAGAGAAACGAGTAACAGATGTCAGTTACATTTTTTTCAGTCAGTAACTGGGGATTTCTAAAGTCCATCTTCTATCACTAATCTGCCCCTTTCCACGCCTTTGTGCAAGTCACTTGGACATGTGCCAGGACTCACAGACTCTCACCCCAACCACCTGTTAGGCTTTCACATTGTATTTCTACTCTTTCCTGATTCAAGCCATCGTTACTGATTAAACAAATGAAGCACAGTCACTGGTCTCTCATGAGTGCCTTTCTCCTGGATACAAAAAGATGAAATTTAAGATTAAGATAGATGGGGCTATTATAGTTGTTGACATTGCTTCTGTTGTGGAGCCTTTCCCTGTCCCAGTGCTACATTGCACTGCACTGAACAGAAACAGTGACACATTTACCACTTCACAATCACCTTATTTTCATATGCAATGGTATTGAGCAACCAGTGGTGCATCCATTAAATTGCATGATTATACAACAGGGAAGGTGTATGCAGTGAAGGAAATGAAGTATCCTTTCAGTTTGTGAGAGCAGCTGGTGTTTGTTATCACTGCAGACATCAAGACACCAGAGTACAGGAACTTATGGCACAAACCCTTCGCTGAAATTCAGTCAAAAAGGTTCCTGCCCTGGAAACAATGTTTCTGAGCCCATAAAAGAAACTCTAAAGGTAATATTTTTTAGGTTCCCACTACTCCCACTACTCCTAAATGCAAACTGAAGAACCTCTAGCTCTACCTGTCCCATGTAGTCTCTGTAGAATTTAGAACCACTCCACATTTTATATTACCTGGTACCAGTAGGAGTGCTTTTTAGCCAGTTCTGGGAAAAGGGCATAGCTGTGAAAGCTTTATGATAGTCTATTTATTTGCAAACACTTGGTGCAAAAAAGTTTTTGTAGCTTTTAAAAATCTTCACAAATTAAGAAATATAAAGCCCTAGTTGAATCAGTTAGGAAAATGCAGGCTTAGTGCAATGAGAGTACAAAAATTACAAAGGAGCTGTTACGATGCATCATTCACATCTCAATTTTCAGATAAAAATGCTCCCAAAAAGATAAGAATCTCTATACTTCACTAATTTACTATTAAATTCAAAATTGTTTTCATGGTCCCAGTAAAAAGGTAAATAATTTGAATTATTCAAGGAGAAGATATCAAATCCTCCAGAAACTAATACATATATGCCTCAATCATAAGCATCCTACATTACCATCATGATTTAGGCAATATTAAGATAAGGATGGCAGTTCAAAAGATTAGGTTAAGTGTGGTTTGTCTTTCCCTAAATGAGTACTCTATCTTTGAAAAGGAAATTCAGTCTCTAAAAAGCATTTTTGTTAAGACTCTTTTGGACACATGTCAGACATTTGGGTACATGTGGATAACACAAAAATCAGTACTTCTTTTGACACACTAGTTAAAAGAAATAGATTATTTTATTCAAGTGCAGTATAATTACTTTTTAAATCTGTTGAAGCAGAGAAATTACTTTTGTTTGTATTAGAGTTGAAAATGACAGGAAAGCTTCTGTGCAGCTTCAGTGGGGTGGAATGTACTCAAAGAATTGAGGAAATCTGAAACACTTGGTAGCTTCAGATTTCTCATAGCTGCATGTATACTGTAATTAGAATCTAAAATAAAAGTGATATACACTTGAAAATGAAGAATGGCACACACCAAAAATGAAGATTGTGATATGATGAGCTTTACAGTCATTAATTTTTTTCTAACAAATGAATACTAAAAGCCACACCATCTCTTCTGAAGGTGGCTGGCCTCTACTAAACTGGCTTACCTAAGTAATTCTGAAATATCAACTCACTTCTCACAGGATCCATACAAATTGCCTGCCTCTCAGACAAACCCTGCAGAAAGATGAATACTTTCCAATTTCCCCTGGACACAAGGCAGAGAAGTGGGGCTGGCACTGCTGATGGCTGTGGCTGGGAGGGTGCAAGGAGCAGCAGTGGGAATGCAGCCCCACGTGGACCCCAGCGCCACCCCACTGCCTGCACCAGCCTCCAGCCAGCTCGTGCTGAGCCCACAAACTCACCCAGCTCTTCAAGAGGTGCTGCAAAGCACTGGCAGAGGGGTTTGGTGCCACTGTGCCCCCCAGTCTCCAGGTGTGAGGTGGAGCAGAAGCCCACTATGCTGCTCACTCTGTGCAGAGCAGAAAGCTCTCAGGGCACTGCATTTCACAGGAGCACTGCAACCCCTTTGCAAATCCTGCTCTGCTGAGCCCTTCAGAACACCCACCTTTCCCCCAGCCTGGCAACAGGAAGCTGGAATTCTGCGAGTCTCTGGAGATTGCTATGGACACTCACAGTACCAGGTATTACAACAAGAGTCAAGATAATCCCACTCTCTAGGAGAGCAGAATCTGACTGATTTAGATTTCAAAGGACTTCTAGACACCATCTCAAGTTTAAGCCAAGGCAAGACTACATTACTGTATATCCAGTAGAGTTCTGAACATTCCTGTGGATGGAAATCATCCAACCTTTTTTTCTTAGCTGCAGTGGCTGACTACCATCATTTTGGGATCTGCCCCTCTCCCCTCACATTGAAGTTCAATTTCTCTTGTTCTAGCTTATATTAGGTCTCCTCTGCCCTTTTCCTACAGCCCTCCAGAAGTCTTCATCTTCTCTATAAAATCCTTTTGAGTAATTGAAAACAGCAATGGGATCCTCCCAAAAGTCTTCCCTTAGAAGAGACCCAGCTCTTCCAGTGTCTCTCCTCATATATTGTGCTCCAAACCCCTAACAATTTTAAACTCTTGAGTAATACTAATTCAGCAGTGTCACCATGCCATCCTTACTACCTGCTCCTTTCTGTACTTACTGCTGCTATTGAGTCACTCATTTCTAGGACATTTTTTAAATTTATTACACAAATAGTTATTGCGTGGCTACCGAACACTTCCATTCAAAATTGTGATGAATTCTAAATTAGGCTTGGATTTGAGCCCTGATTCTCTACCAGGATATAATTTATTAGCCTTGTTTTCCCAATAACTAAAAGAATAAGTACAGCTAACAGTAGCACAGAACCAGGAAAAACATGTGGAAATATGACTTCTACATGAAGTACCAAAAGCTCATTTGTTCTCGTGACTGTACTACAAAATGCAATTATGAAGGATGACAGCACAACTCCTGGTATCTCCCCATCTGAGTTCAAACCTGCTCTGTAAGTAGCAGCATGTATTTCTTTCCCCCTCATTAAAAACAAAATGCCTATTACAGACACAAATACAAAACCTAATAAAGTTAGCCATCTAGTAATACTAGAAAATGAAATTTCAGCCAGCTAAACATGAGAAATCACAGCACTGGCCCAAGGTTCAGCAGTTTTACTGACACAGCATTACTCAATATCCTCCAGTGCCTGCTGGGTTTGAGCTAAGCAGTAGGAAATGGAAGGAAAATATTAAAAAAAAAAAAAAAGTCAAGTTTGAGACCAGTCATCAGCCTATATCTGAATGAGCTCTATTCTAAAAGAATGTGGTGCATGGGAATGTCTCATAACTGCAGATGCCACTTAGCATCCTTCCAGCTGCTCATCACAGAGTGCCTCACCATCCAGGGCTGCACATGTTCATTTCTCCTGACTCCTCACAAAGAGCCACAGCAATATTTTTCCTTCTTCCTTACTTTTTGTTGCTTTTGCCTTCTCCTTTCTATTCCTGGCTGAAGTTTGCACACATTGATGGATTGTAGATGGCTTTGACATCAGGCTAACATTCTTCAAAGATAAAACATGACAGTGTTCTTTGTTTTCTCTGAAGCCACTTTCTCTGACCCTCTCAGTTAATTCAAATTCATCAGCTCTTGTTCCCAGTTTGATCCATCTCTGGATACAGCCAGTTCCAGCTGCTTCCTCCCAGAAGTTCCAAGTTCCATCAATCTTCTGTACTCTCTTTTTAAAGTGGTGTGAACTGTTATGGACAATGAGGCAATGGAAGCAATGGCAGGGGAGGATCAGATGGGACAGGTGTCACAAATACAGCTCTGCTTTGGGATGGCCGTGTCTGAAAAAAAGGAATAGTCTTTTGACAGAAGAGAAGGACCTGAATTTGTTTAAGGAAAATGACCTCATGAACTACACATTAAAACTCATCACATATTCACCTCTGGAATACAATTAACAGGAAGTTTTGTTTCAGGGTTGGTTTTGGTTTTTGTTTTGATTTGCTTTGTTTTTTTTTTTTAACCATGATAACTCTTCTTTCTTCCTAATTCTAAATAAGATTACGAGTAAGGAAAACTTACTATTGACCACAGGCAAATAGGATTAAATGTCTTTTAAATCATGGTCTCAGTGAAGTCAGTTCCCCAAAGTAAGGCAAAGTCTTCTGTGTTTTCATCAAGGCCAGGTAAGACAACTTTCCCTGATTTCAACATCCATTTGTCAATGCATCAGGCATGAGCATTCCAAGCACAAGGCAACAATAAAAGTTCACTTAAGAGCAAATTTGGTTGCCGTTTGGAAAGCACGCCTGCAGATTGGTAGGAGAAGGAAGAGTAACTGCTGCCAGGACTGGAACAGGGATGAAAGTATCATTAATGGATCATCTGGATCATGACAATCCTTCCAAAAATTCCACCCAGTTTCTGGGCCCTACATGCCCAGAGCTTCACAGGAAAGAATGTGAAGGTGATTTTACAAAAGTGGCCGTTGAGTTCTGGCAAAGCTAAGAAGATCCTCGTGTGAGCATTCAGCAGATGATTTACAAATAAATGAAACCTGAACAATGCAAATTTTCAAAGACACATTTTCATCGAATATGGATTTCAGCATGTTCTCTGGAGTCCTGCTTTCACTTCTAGCACTACAGTGGTATGCATAATATTTCCATAGAATTGGTTTATTCTATACTCACCTTTACTAGAGATTTCTGGCATGAAAGTGAAGGTAGGTAATGTGGAGAGCTACTTTTCAATGTCAGACTGTCAGCACATCCAAGCAAAGACACAGAGACACTAAAGCTGTACTGAATGCAATTCAAAGGATTCATTCACAAGTATTTACCCTTTTCTTGCTCTAGAAAAATTATCATTAAGTTTTTATTACTCCTCAAATATATGAAGACAGAGATACAATATGGTAGAGAATTAATAAAATAGTACCAAATACATTAATGTATTACTGGATCTAAGAAAAATCCTTCAAAGTTACTGGTTTTGCCTTGGTACTATAAATGTTGGATATTTCTTAACTTAATAAAGCTACAAAGGCTATTGCTGGTCACGTCTTGAGAAATCTTAATAAATCCTCCAGAAAGAATTTCAATATTGTCAAGACTCAATGTTTCAATTATTAACTAGCTTATATTTTGGGGTTTTTTGGGCTGATTTGAGAAAATCCTTTCACAAAATCAAAATATTTTGTGTCTCAGAGTCTTGAGATGTAAAAAGATTGAACATTATTTTGTTAAAAACTAACCCTTTAAATAATAGATGAAGTCAGCAACATCAGGAAAAATATTTTAGACTCTTTGGTTATGAAGACTAATAATGATAAAAATCAAACTTAAAATGTCAACACTTCAGTCTACACCAAAACCAAACAGTACTAGCTGCACTGGTGTCATTGAGGCAGACTAATAAGATGAGTATATGTGCATTTAATGTGCACTGTTGTGTGTTTGTTGGGGACTCATCATAGTAAAATAAATCCAACACAGCAATGGAAAAGGTTGTGTTATGACTCATAAATATTTATAAACCAGGAAAACAGTAAAGTTGGGTTTGATGTTCAGGAAAGAAAAGATTTATTTTTCATGAATCCAATTCTTTAAGAGCTTCAGTTTGAAACATTTTTAATCCTTATATAAATGACCTTGATAAAATGAATAAATTGAGCAAGGCTATCACCTAGTGGTCAATGGGAGCAATATTTTATTTTTTCCTGTGAACTCTCACATTTGCTGGGGAGCTGTTTTGGGGGCCTTTTTTCCTCTGTAAAGAACTGTCAAATACTAAATCTGCACAGCAATATTACATAAGTAGCACAAGAATACATTAAGAAACCCTGTTGTGCCAATGTTTTGTTACTTGTAATTTATTTTTTATGTCCAGTAGCTCTTTTAAATCATCACAAAAAGTCCTACTAAAACCTTAATTTCACTGTGGTTTTTTTTTTTTTCTTTTTTCTGAAGCAAAACTAAATCTCTGCCTTAAAAGCCTATTCAGACATTTTCAAGAGTATGAGGCATAGAGTTTAGGCAACACTCTTTTGGCCATGATAAAGGGAAGAAAATATCAAGAAGGTATTTCTAGCAGATAGAAAACTTAAACTGAGGGGAAAATTTAAATAGAGTCATTCCTAAAATAAATAAATAAATACGAAAGGAAATAATCAGTGGCAATTCACAGTCAAAATAAGTCTGGGTGTTTTTGGGAGGGCTGGGCTACAAGTTTTGGGGTATAAAAGCAAAGAAAACAAATCCCCCACACACAGAGAGCCTGGGAGCTCTGCACTGCTGCAGATCAGCACTGCAGAGTCCCCAGGGCTCGGTCACAGCCCGCTGCTCCGGAGGGACACCCGCACAGAACAAAAGCAGAGCGTGCCCTAAGCAGCTTAGTCCCCACACCTCCACTCTGGTATTAGCCCAGGCCATTATACACAGCCTGTAGGATTACCTTATCAAGGGCACAGGGGCCAGAGCTTCAGGGGTTTAGCTGGACAATCAGCACTCTGTAATTATTTGTCACACTGGAAGAGGAAATAGTTTTACATCTTGGAGGTTTCCTCCTTGGTTTTCGTCAGTTTTCTGTCTCAGCTGAGACCAAAAAGTGAGAGAGTGCAATTTTATCAGGAAGTATTGGTGCTATTTATCTTCAAACCATTTGGAAAATTTATTTGAATCAGACTCCACTATTTTTAAACAAACAAAAACCCCCAAAACAAACCAAATAAACAAACAAAATCCAACACAAAACCAGAACTTGAGCTGTGACAAAAGAAAGTTTCAGCTCAGAAAAGAAAAAGTTGTTAGTCTCCTGGACTACAGGGAACGTCATTAAAAAATTGGGCACATAGGTGCATCCAAGTTTCTCAGCCCATGGATGGTGATGAATTGCTTTTCTCCTTGACACCACACAGTAAGCAAGGAGTCACCTAACATTACTTCCAGAAATACAGGAGAAGTTGACCTGAAATAGTGAAGAGTCCCATTTATTTGAGAGACAAAATTAAAACATTTCCCCCTTAATTTGACCCATGACATTTTTTCCTCAAGCCCCATCATTTTGTTTGTCTTGACTCCTTCAAGAAGGACTTCAGAATTTCACCTGCAACCACAAGGGCACTGCACAGGTGACAAATCCTGTCTGCACCGTGGCTGACTGCAACTGGCGACCCCAGCCACAGCTTGTGCATCGAAGTACAACCCTGATAAGGAACAGCATGTCAGAGATCCCCAGTGAAATATGAAACTCCACACAGAAAGAGTGACAGAACTCAAAGGCAAGTCTCAAATACTGCTCTCAGCTTTCCACCACACTTCTTTTGACATGGTGGTGGTAAGTGATACATGTGCTATCTGTTTCTCAGTTGTCTAAAAGCAATTACCTGTTGCTTGCCAAAAAACACCACCAACACTGAGAATCTGCATGTAGTGTATCTGCATCCAGCCAGATACCACTGCCAGGTTTTCCCCTTACTCATCACTGTGTTCCATGTATTCAGATTTTGTTGCTGGAATACACAGAATGGATACACAAGGAATTTCCACATGAACATATGAAGTGTTCATATGTGAATGTCACTTCAGATCTGAGACAATATTTCCTAAAAGTTTTCACAGCCACTACTCATCCATGGTCTTCTTTTTTCAAGGTTACAGCTGTTTTCTGCAGTGTTGTTGCTGCTAAACCTCTCAAATACAGGATTTGAAAGCAGATCTGCCTGGATCACTCCATCCCAGGGAGTATCCTCCCCTTACACTGAGTGCATGCTTACTCCCACAGAGTTGTAATGTAAGCATTATTTAGAATAATTGCAGTTTTATCATTAGTTAAGTCACATTTCAAAATGGAATGCCACAATTATGGTGTGTACCCAGTTTTTGTTTCAGAAATAAAAGTCAAAGCTGAACTTCAGCATGAAATTGAATTCCTCCTCTCTGATAGTATCTCTGATCATATCTGCAGGTGTTAATTGCTCTTCTAATAATACCAAAACTAACTACATTAATGCTAACAGTAGAAACATGGACTACTGTAACTTATTACCAAGGTCCCAATGTATAAAGACATACCTTGTCCTCTTTTACTTCTCCAAACAAGACTGGCTAAAACCTGCACAGTGTCCAATTCCTTGAAGATTGTATTACCTCAGGCCTGCAGTGTTCAATCAGTCAGGTAGCAGATCAGACAGAATAAGATTAGACAAATTAATCAGTGGAGGATGCATTGTACAATATCCAGTTTAGCCTGCCTGCAATTACATCAAATTTAGAATTTAGGGACAAGTTTCAGTCTTTAATGACAAATTCACTTTTTTCTTCACATGCCAGAAGTTAGCTGGCAATGTACCGACTTTGGAAACACTAAAATAGGAAAAACAATTGCTGCACAGTATTAGCATATCAGGCTGCCTCATAGTTTGGGATTCCCAAGGCATAAAATACATTATTGCAAATTTGCAAATTGCAAATTGCAAATTTGATCTGCTTAGAACCTTGCTGCTTTATCTGCAGTTCAGCTTATTTAAATTACACCTTCACTTCTGCTACCACATGTTTAAAAATAAATAGTTCAACAATATCTTCTAAGAAAGTTTTGCCTCAATTACTCGTTTCCCACCTTTTGTCCTGACCACTGCATTGTCTAATGGATCAGGGCTATTCCAAATCTAAATCTTTAATAATCTTTTCATTCACCCATCTCCTTTGCTCCAGGCACTCAAAATATTATTTGTGTAGGACTTTCAATTAAGATCAACAGCACAACTAACCATGATACTTCTTTTACAGCGTGAAAAAGAGAAATGGAACAAGATCCACTACAAGCCAAGCCCAATCCCAAAAATCCTCCCTCTCTCAGCTCTTCTCCCGCTGTCTAATGTTCTATATTTTAGAGACAAACTCAGAAGAATTAACTACATACCCAAACATATTTGAGGTTGCACGTGGCACCTGGAGCTCCACCCCAATCTTTGAGCAGAGGCAGCTGCAACAGAATGCTCAGGAGTGGGTTCTGTTGGTTATGAACATCCCCAAGAACTCTCCCAACTGTCTCTGCCAGTGCTCCCAAAACCTTACAGCAGAAGAGACTTTTCTTATGTACTGAATTTGAGCCAGAAATCATAACTGTCACTGAGGATAATGGGTCTTTTTAAATGAAATCTCCTATTTTTTTTTGTTAGGTAGTAACAAGTTTTCATTCTAAAAGAACAGCTGTGCCAAAGAAATCTCAGTCATGAAGAGTCCATTATTTTCTATGAAAGAAAATGTCAAAGGAATTTTTTCCTCATATAAGTGAATTTTTAGCATTTTAAAATTTCAATATGATAAATCAATAGCACAATTTAAAGCTTTCACTCTCCAAAAGAACAACAAAAAAAAAATCATTTCCTGTTTCTCCTCACAGAAATATTTCCCTCTTTCTAAAATAAAAATTATTAGAATTGGCAGATTTTTGTTAAGCACTGAAACTTCATCAGAACTTAAACTTTAATCACGTATGTTGAAAATTGGTATTTTTCAAGCACCTTCCAACCAGGAGCAAACCCAATAAGAAGATGGGTATCACCCACCTCTCACTCTGCAGCAGATGACAGCGCATCCAAAATTAACTTAGCTTGTACTTGGAGTACAAATAAAAGATCCTTCACGTACTGCATGCGCTGACTCAAATCAATGAATCAAAGTCTCCCTCAGAGTCCAAGCAACTGTTCCTCTTGGCTCAATGCTGCAACAATTCTCACTGAAAATTTATTTTAGCTATGTGGCTTCAAACCTAGAAGGCAAAATACATGAACATGCATTGCTGTTGCCAAAGCATTCTAGAAAGGGAACAAAGAACCCAAAGAAGGGTTTGGCTCTATCTCTAAAAGCCAGGGGATTTGGATAGAAGATCATAATGCAAGGTTAAAGTTAACAGATATTGATGAGAGATGCAGTGTAATGTGACGTCTGCTAGGAGCAGAATTACAGAAGAGTACAATTTCATCCTTTTTGGGGGGAAGAAAATACCTACAGGTGTTGAAATTCATAAATAATCTAGCTCTACAGTTTTATTATTCTCTCTGTCTTGCTTCTAGCTTCAGAAATCAGTACCTCAATTTTTATTAAAGATGATAAAACAGTGCAGGGCTTGCATAGTCTCAAGAAAGCAATGACACGAGAAGCAGGATCTGTATTACACACATTTGTATGGATGGATTGGACCCAACAAATGAATTAGCTCAATCCAGCTCTTCACAGCTAGCACAGAATCTTGTTTTGGATTAATTTTCAGGCAGGAGAACTGTTTCACTCAGAAGATGAAGTGTTTTGGAATGAGTTTGAATGAGATAGTTAGAAACATCACATCTAATCTTTTTTTAAATCACACACATTTAAACTGCCGCAGCCAAAGAGCCTGTTCACATTCTGCTTTCAACCACACTAGTAAAAAATCCAAGGGAAAAATATCATAAAAACCTTATCTGCTCTGTGATCTTTTGGGAACTGAATAATAATAATAATACTTAACAGTGATATAGCACTTTAGTTCTTCAAAGCACTGCATAATCATTAACTGAAAAAATAATCTGACAACAATAACTCATCTACCTCCCATCTGCCATCAGCACTGCACTCCAAATGGGAGCACTGCAAAGAGAACATTACTCAGTACAGCCAACACCAGCTTTCTTATTTTGTTTCTCAGGTTTATCTGGTGCACTTCCTGCATGGGGCAAAAGGGACCTCGAGGGCAGCACCAGTGACAAGAGCCCTGGGCAGGCCACAGCTGAGAAACTGCTGCTGCAGCTCAGGGGGATGCTCAAGGTCAGCTCACCCCACAGCAGCTGTGGGCCATGGTCACTGCAGGACTGAGGTTTGCTTATTCCAGACAGAAAAAATAGTCTGTGTTGGTATTTGAATTAAAATTAAACTAAAACCCAGAGAATTCTTCAATTGCCAGCTAAGCACAGATTTATTGAATAACTAGGAAACTCCTCTGTCTTTGGCAGGGATGTGGAAGGCATGGAATAGCCTAGGAGCAGAAAACTATTGAGTTTTCATGATTCTCCTTCTCCAAAATGTGCAATTTAAAATTGTAAATGCAAGATTCCCACATAGATTGACTTGATTACTACAAATATATCAGGTAACATTAAGTGTTTCTGCATTCACTTTGGGACAAGTAGGGTGAAGCAGTAATTTATTACTAACTGGTTACTTCTACCTTATCAATTTTTCACATATATATCCTAAAAAAATTACTGTATAGAAATAAAAACCATGACAAGTAATCCAGAGTATTCAAGAGGTCACTTTCTCAAAAATGCTCCCTGAGATAGGAGATACACAGAAAAAGGGTCCCTGATAATATCTCTTTGGGAAAGCAGCTGCGGCAAAGCAGATATACAAAAGAGAGAATTTTCAGATTTAATCTCTCCCCCAGCTATTTATTCCTTCATTTATATCTTCTATATAAACACTTGCAACAGTGCTGTGTATTCTAGGTATTATGAAAATAAATCCTTTATTTGCATTTTACCTTAATCTGGCTTGAATCAAGGGGAACTTCAAGGTAACTTTCCAAAAAGGACATATCTCCTAAAGGCAGAGCAAGTCAAAAAAAGAGAATACAGGAATTCCTTTACAAATGCTTTGGCTTCTCAGCACATTCTCCAAAAGAATAACATCATTTGTCCAAGACAGTTGAGCTGGTTTGACAATGACCACTGCAGGATCAAGAGAAAATCACCTTTTAGTTAGTTAGGTACAATCTGTGGAACACTCCATCTTTCTGCTGGAATATAGCAGAGCACACCTCACTGTCAGATCTATGTTGCAAACACCACCAGAGGTGTCATATTCACAGCAAAACCAGCCATTCATTGCTTTATCTAGCAGTCTTCAAACCCCATTCACTCCAGACATGGTTTTATTCACAACTCTTTTGCATGGCCCAACTGAATCTGGGCTTCATGTACTGTAAATATTAGAAAAATTATACATCTTAAGCTTTAGTTATCTGGATATGCCTCAGACCATCTAGTGGAGGCACAGAAAACACCGTTGCTTTAGGGAGTACTCACAAGGCATCTTATCTGAGGCTCACTAAATCATGGACCCAGTACCTTTGGGAGGCACGAGTTATCACACACAGTCCTTTCTTCTTTTTGTGAACCTACATCTTGTGGTATACATTATGGTTTCTATACCAACTTGTATTCTGCTGAAGAAGCCACCTGGCTGTGCATAAAATCAAACTGAAGTACCACCTTACAGAAATGAAATTATCAACATTAGAAGCCCATTTGCCATCTTTTGAGAAAAGGGCACAAGCATTGCAGTTCTCTTTGCCATAATGAATTTACAAAGCATTAGACATAAACACCATGTGAATCAAAAGTTATAACAGGAATAAAAAAGGAAATATGACAATTTTTCTGTTTACAAGTTAAAGTTGGTTTTTTAAATTATTATTTAAAGGAATGACTTTTTTTCCCCTCTCTTAATTGGACTAATGCAATAAAAACTAGTTAGAAAGCTGCTCTTTCCTCTTTCTTCTCTTCAAGCCTGTCTGTAATTATTTCCCTCTGTTGTTGGTAGCTCCTCCAAGCTGCAGAACCACAAAGTAATCCAACACCACATTTCCATGGGGTCACAAACCCTGACTAGATGACAGTTAACCCCAGTGGCCAGCTTGCTAAGGAAGGGTCACAAAAAGACATTTATAATTCATGACTAGTGTGTTTGAATGCATTTCAAACATTGTTTATGCCCTCTGGCAGTTTTACAGCTCTTCACAGCAAAGCTTTACTTCTGTAAATACCCACAGCTTCACTGAGGACAGCTCCTCTCCAAGGTGCCTGCACTCTGCAGGTGCCCACAAACAATGAACTCATTTACTGTAGCAAGTCTATGCCTTTTGTCAATAATGAACCCTGCTACTCCTCTAGAACTATAAAAGGGTGATTTTGTCATTGTTGTTGGACAGCCTTGTCCTTGTGTGCAGTCACAATAATATAAACTTCCTCCATTCCATACAGCAGTTTCTTCATGATCTTCTCCACTAAGCTCATTGAGCCACAAATGCAGTACTCCATTTTTGTCCTTTAAGACTGCTATGCCAGCTTGAGCACTTTTTCCACAGGAAAAACAAACAACAAACAAACCACCAAAAAAATCCCTCTCTACGGCTTCAGTAAGAAATTAGATTGTCCTTTCTTGCATGGTACCTAACAATAAGCAGCCCATATAACAGTGTAGCAGTGACTAGAGAAGAGAAATGAAGTTCAGATTGGGATTCAGTAGCAAGGTTCGTTTTCCTCATTCCCCTTCCATTACTTCTCTAGCTTGCACTTAACAAAAAAAAAAAAAATTGGAATTAGGACAATCCCAAAACTAGCAGAAAACAATGCAAAATTACTTTATTGAAGAAAGCAATTTCACAATGTTGGTTTTTTTTTTATTATTTCCTTCAAAAGTGTACCTGTGGAAACATTCTGAGAGATGTGACCTATCTAGGAATAAAAGAAATCAAAGGACAGAGTTTTGCTAAAATGCCCAAAGCATAGCTGTAGAAGAAGAGAATTGGAATTCTGGGTGACAGCAGTAACTTCACTGATGCTGGAGTGCACTCAGAGCAATCTGAAGTGGAAGTGGCTGCAGATTTAGGAAGGAACAGCAACAATTTAGTTTATGATGACCTAGGCTCACTGCTATCCTCTAATCTCTTGCTATTAACATATCCCCTCTCTGTTCCTGGTAAAATCTAGCCCTATATATGCTTTGCTACCAAAATCAGATTAAGCCCTCCACATTATCCTGTAGAACATGCATTAATAAGTCTTGCTTACAAAGAATGTGTGTCTTTTCTGTACAACACACTTGTCCTGGTAACACCTTGGGTCACGACTCAAAAGAGTTGAATTATTTCTGCTGTTGCCCATTACCAACAGAATCAGAGCTGTATTTACCTATCCCTCAGAATACTATTACTGCTGTCTATCTGTTTTCTCATGAGTTGCAAGTCTAGTAACAGCCTCACACATAAGAGAAAAACATACCTAAAGCACACAAACCCTCTACATAGGGTTCTACATAGAAGAAAATGTTAAATTGAACCTCCTCTTTTTTTTTAGGCATATGTATTCCTCATATTCAGTTAAATAGAATACCTACCAGCTACTTTTTGAGCACAAAGCCCTTGCCAGCAGCCTTTCAGATTTAAGTGCCATGGTCTGCAGAACTATTCCCAACAAGCACACACACAGAGAAACCCCCTGGAGAAGCACTAAGTATTGGTGCAACACAGTGTTGCTTATCTTCCCTTCAATTTTATCCTCTTAAGTTGTGCTGTTTGAAGCAAAATCAATTCAAGTTGCTTTGGTTACTCTCACTTTCAAAGTCTGAACCATTACCTGGAGCACTGCAGCACTGACTTAGCTGCACTCAGATCTATTTCAGGCCTTGGTGAATAATTCTGTGCTGTTCATATTGCATTAAGCTCAGCA
Organism: Anomalospiza imberbis; assembly: GCF_031753505.1. Lineage (NCBI taxonomy): Eukaryota > Metazoa > Chordata > Aves > Passeriformes > Viduidae > Anomalospiza > Anomalospiza imberbis. The sequence goes on from NC_089695.1 coordinate 6,138,506, forward strand.
GTGTTGTATTTCCCAGTTAGTTGTTTAGGCACTGGCATGTTTATGTTGTCCATGACAAAATTGGAAGAAATTAACCGTATTTTGTCTACCAAAGGGCATAGGTAAAGAGTCCGTTATATTTCTTTCAGCATTTAAATTCTAGAAAAACTGAATAAATAATTCATTCCTCTACTGGTGAAGAAGAAACACATCTGTTAATGAAGGCTCAGCTGATGTTTTCCACAAGAATGCACTTCCCGTACAGAAACCTGGGATTTCTCCTTCAAAAACCTTTTTTATTTATAAACAATTGACAAAATATTTTTTGCTTGAAAAATGGACTAAAATTTTGATAAGAAATCAGTACTGGAAATGTAGATATTGAAAAGCCATGCTGCATCATATCCGTGGATAGAATGGCTCTCATGTCAGCCAATTTGAATTTGTGTGCTTTAGTACTTTGTGCAGGTTTGTATGTGATGGAAACATCACATTTGGGGAAGTTTTGATTCTCAATAACCATGGTCTCTGTGAGAAGAAAAATCTTCATTACAAAAACCCCCAAAAATCATGACGGGGAAGAAGGGAGTCTGTCAAAACCAAGTAGCCCCAGTCACTTTTGCTCTGCTAGGACAGCATCAGCTCGAGCCAGCACCAAGTGCTCTCACCTGCACAGCACTGCAGGCGTGCCTGGGGAGCTCTGTCCTCACCTGGCCTCAGCAGCACCATCCCTCCCCAGCATATTGCTTGCAGCAGTTTTGTTAAGACTGCCTGGAGGAGCTCAGTATAGAACAGTCAGCCTTACTATTCAGCCTTTTCAAGCAAAGCAGTGCCCTTCATGTTACAGCTTTTCCCTTGGGAATATCTCTAAGGAAAATCCAGGTAAGGGAACTGACAAGTGAAAACCTCGTTAAAAATTTAAATTCCCTAACAATTGTTCATATTTGTATGCCCATTTTCTTGGGCTTTAAAAATATAAGCTGCATTTTGAAGCAGCTTAGATGTAAACCAGCTGAAGTAAAAAGGTATTATTGAAGGAATAATGAATAAACTTTTACAAATATCTGAGATCCAGTTTTTTGTGTAACTATCCTGCATCCTCAGGCAACCAGACAGAAATCTTCTCTAAGAGAGGGGTCCTGTGGATGAAGGTCAAAAGTAAAGCATTCCAACAATGTGCCAGCTATTTACACTGCAGAGGGGAGTAAATAATTACCTGAAATCTTATTCTTGCATATTTTCACCCACTTGTCAACAAATGAAGCTAATTTCATATGCAGCTTCTGGTCTTTTCCAATAGCTTTCAGGAACTCTAAAGTTCTTTTTTGAATGTCAATATTATTTTTGGCTAAGTGACCCAAAGCAGGAAAGGATAAGGGTGTGTTGGGGGCAGATGATAGTCATTGGGGCAGAAGGCACAATTTGGCCACCGTGGTATTTAGACTGTTCAGGTGCTTTAAAACCACATCAAACATTCCATGTGCTTCAGCAGCACGCAACAAGCTCTAGCAGAGTGGTCAACAAGAGAAGAACCCATAAATCAGCCTGTGGCCACAATATGGGACTGGTGGTTACGAGCACATTAAGGGAATTCAGAGTGGAGATGGTGAGAAGCCAACTCATTATAGTGACAAACAGCACCCAGATGCAGGAACGTCTGCTCACAGAGCCAGACACCTGCCCTTGCAGGCACTCACTGCTCTCAGCCCACAGGCTGGGAGAGGACAGCTGTGCTGGCACCTTGGGACAGGGACAGATGATGGCCCAGGCAGCCAAAGGATGAGCCCAGCTCAGCCTGGTGGCACCTGCACCCTCCAGTGCAGGGCGGGCCCTGTGTCCTATGGTAACAAAGGTGACAATTATCTTACATGATGACAAAAAAAAGGCAACAAAAGTAAACTCCCTTTCTTAATTTCCACAATCAGTTGATCAGCAATTGATTTAATGGGGCCCCAACTTTAACTAGATTACAGCAGAGGAAAAATCCTTACTGATAAAAACCACGAAATTCAGGAACATAGAAGCGGAGCAATGTGCAAGCAGCCAAGCTGAAAAGTAGTCTTTGGATGGGCTCAAGCAGAAAGCCAGATAAAATACAGTGTCCAAGAATGTTAAAGAAAGATGTAGTCCAGAGACCCTGCCCCAGAGCTCTTCCAAGGGTCTTGGGAATTGCTGACAGGGACTGTTGTCAGGGAAGATACTGCTTTACAGACAAATGGTGAGGTGTGGAGGCTCAGCAAAAAATGTTCATTTAAAGATAGATGAAAAGAAACAAACTGCAGACATTGGAACACCCATTCTTTAAGGGAGTGCATGATTTAACTAGATGTGCAAGCCCTCATTTTAGGATCCACTGAAGGCTAGGAATAACACATGGGTAATCATAACATTAAATTAATGGAGTGTTTTTCTTCAGACTCCTTTGACTATTCATGAAGCTGAGGCTCATTGCCTTGCTGTCCAAACTAGATGTCCTAAATAAGGCAAATACCTCAGGCAATACATTATTTTTTGCTCCAGCTAGATGTTTTAGCAAGCAATTTTGAAGAGATTTGCTTTAAAATTATGGTATTACAAGCAAAAAACCACAGGAGAATATGAAACCAGCTGCAGTTACTTAAGTAGCATAACAACTACTTGAGTTATTCACAAGAATTCATTCAAAACTGAAAGTTTTCAGTGCAAGTATTTTCAAGAATTTAGCTCAGGCCCCAAAGGGCAGAAGTTCATTTAGGAATGGGACATTACAGTAACAGGCATGAATAAGAGGCCTCTTTAGACTACAAGGACAAGTCTTAATGATAAACTAAGGGTCTCCAAGCTGACTGTCAAAGCACATAATCAATTTAAGGACCCAAACAGCAATTAATGTAAAGCTTGTTTCAGTAATGACATGACCCAGCTGGGCCAGTTACCCTAAACACAGTAAGTCAGAGGTGTTATTTATCAGACTATCTACACAAATACCAATAAAGAGCACACTGATGTGAAGACACTGTGGTCCCTGCCGTGGTGAGGCAGGTGGCAGCACGGAAGGGACCCTGAATGAGCACTGCCTCTGCTTGTCCCCCATATTTCACTTCATTCTTGCAATCAACCTGCATTAAGGGACAGCTTTCAGTGAAGAGTTGAGCTTTAACTTCCCAAATCTATTCAAAACCAATACTTGAAATGGAATTGTCTTTTTTTAAATGGAACCAAGCTGTGCTTCCTCCCTCCCCTCATTTCATAAATGTCAAAACAAACCCAGTTGGTTTACTCACTTACAACAGAGAATCTTTCACCGTGGAAAAACATTGCATAGCTATGGTTCAAGGGTAGGTCATCATCTATATATTTGTGAGATCCAGAGACAAAAGGCTTCATAAGGCTTTTGTTACCATAGCAAAAAAAGCTGCACATGCAAGAAATTAAACTCTCTCTGATTGCATTTCCCTGAAATTAGCAATGACAGCTGCCCATGTATCACAGAAAGCAGAAAAACACAAAGCTAATCTGCAAATACAATTACAACATTTTTGATATTTAAATGTGAAGCTTAAGCTATAATGAACTAATGAACAAAATTAATTTCAGATTGCCAGGTATAACAGAGCCACTCAATTTATTTCTAATTTCTCTAGCAAAGATTTTTACTCTGAAATTAACATCAAGGTACATCATCCAGGCCTGAGCACTTTGTAGGTCTGCATTTCTCAGACACTTCAAAAAGCATTCCTCATAAACACTTCTCTATAAATCATAGTGCTTCATATAAACACAGTCAGAGGATTAAGTCACATGTCAATTACTGTAGTTCTTCAAAATGCTAGTTTGATGATGGACTAATAAACTTAATCATTTTTAAAACCGATTACTTTAAAAACATAGTAGTATACATGTAACAGCAAAAACTTTTGTCCCTGTAGCAAACTCTCAAAAATTCCCATTCAACCTGTAGTCTCATTTTCCAGAGTAAATCTGCCCACTGGGCTCATGGTAAAGACTAAACCTAAAATAATATTACAAATGGCTCCACCGAGCTTGCAGCAAATTATGAGTTTTATAGGTGGAAGGGGAAAGGAGGCTTTATGGTAGCACTAAAATGACTGGTGCAAAACACTATAAAGCTTCCTGCTGCTTGATAAAGCAGTGCTCCATATTTAAGAGACAAAAAAGGTGTGTGAAAACCTGTATAAAACAATGGAAATGGTTTCTCTAAGTAGTTGGACATACTTAGATGTGCATTTCTTAGATCTGTTACAGGCTAATAAAAACCAAAAAAACATCCAAATTCTTTCCTAGCTTTATTCTTACATGCACAACACGAATAGTATGAGAAATGCAGGGCCTCTTGTACAGTTTGAAGGCTCTAACACAGAGCTCCAGCTTCAAACTTAGGAAAGGATTATGGTTTGCCCAAAACCTCTTCCATAAGCAAAACTGAACGTGCTTTCATAGTCAAATGGTGCCTATTCCTTAAACACCCTTTAAACCATAATTGACCAGTGCCTAGAGGATGGTTGATTAAAGTCCTTGGGAATGAAAATTTTACACTGGTGCTGTGAAAGGAGTCCTTTCCTTACAACCACACATTTTTAAAACCAGACTCCACAGAGAAATCTAGTTCTGCAGCAGTTTACCAGCAACCTAAGCAAGTGGGTCCAATTACACAATTTTGAAGGTGACTATTTGGTATTTCTCTTCTTTAAATTGCTTTCTAACATGTCAACAATTTTGTAGAAATCTGATCAGCAGACCTGCAAAGGAAATATCCTCCCTCTCTAACAAAGATTTATGATGTTGAGTTCTCATAATTCAATACAGGACGAAAAATAATCTTATTAAACAAAGATTTTAATCTTTTTTCTTATTGTGATGAATTATCAATATCATGCTTTATCAATCACACAGTAGAGTTGATGAGAGCTTTTGTGCTGTACCTAAATTTTAGCCTTAATAAAAACCTATTAATATCTCCTAGAAAAAATGACCATATGAAAAGATGTCCTTCCAATTTTGCATCCTGATGAAGAATAAATGCCTTGCAACTAAGAGCTGCTCAGTGCTAATTCAACCATTGCTAGTTCCATTGCAATAATCTCATATTTCAAACACTGGCAGTGATTACTTCCTGACAAATGTTATGCTTGCTAGTGGCTTTGTTTGGGGACATCATGCATCTTTTTGCAAATCACCATTTAAACAAGAAGAAAAAAGGAAGACAGAAAATTAACTAACTTTTGGACAAAAGTATAATAACTCAGGATTTAGAAGATTTATCTTATCCACATTGCATGACCATCCATACTGTGCATGCAGAAACCAGCATGTGGCAAGTATGGTCCATCTGAACCAGCAGGTATAACTTTTTATTCATATTTTTAAGCCTAGGTTCCAGTTTCACATTTTACATTTACAGTTCATTGCTACTCTTCTACCAGATTTTGTACAATTCCTTCACTTTTCAAACAGAACAGCATTGACAAAGTTATTCAAACAATGTCCATCTTGTTTAACAACTAACCAATTGACTGAGATGACAGGCTCCTATTTCTCATATATCAAAAGTTAGAGGTAAGACAGGCTTAAGGAATACAGCTGCAGAGCAACAAACATTAAACCTTGTGGAGAGTAATGAATTAACAAAATGTGCTTTGATGTTACTTATCACAGAGCTACAGCACATTGACTCAGAAAGTGGGAAAATATCCTGGCACTTCAGCAAGTAAAGTAAAACTCATTGATTTCCAGTCTCTATATTACAAGTGACAGAATAAAGGCAGAGTATGACACAAAAATAAGAACAAGTCCACATTTTCAGAATGAAGCTGTACCACAATTCCATTCTCTTAGCAACATACATCCAGATTGGGTTAAGATTGAGGTAGAAGATAGTAGAAGAAAAAAGTGACTGGATGGTCAAGGGGTAGTTGCAATCTGCTCTTTCAATACTCAGGGCTGAAAAACTGCACAAAATTGGCTTCTGTCTAACTGCAAGATAGTGTCACATAGAGTACTGTCTAGAGATTGCATCACTATCTGCTTCTGGCTCTTTGTTACAGACACTATTTTTTTCTACTAAGAATAAAAATTACATGAAGAAGTTTTGTTTGGTTTTTTCTTTTTATTCAATTTTCTTTTTTAAAACTGTTTTCTTTTCATTGAACAAATATTAACAGAGAACTACTTGCACATGTGGCTTTTTGAAGAAAGATCAGTTTGGTAGATCATGCCACTTAGAGAAAGTGAACTAAAACTTGACTCAAGCAGCTGTCTACAGCACAGTCAATTTGGTCCTAATAATCTAAAGTTCCAGATCTCACAGGGTTGTAGTAACAGGAAACTCCTATTAAAAGTATGTGTGTTTTCATCAAGGCAGAAATCCATAGCAGTGAAATGTTGCCTTTGTGCTTGCTTTGATTTCTGACTGATTGTTAATTATGAGACAGACAGTGGTATCAGCCTTACATCCCATTGGTTTGGATGCTTCAAGCTGCAGCAGTGCAACTACTAACTCTTGCTGTCCAGGGGAGTTATTATACATAATAAAACAAACCGGGAAAAGGAAAGATTAATTCGTTACTACTACATGTTTCTGACAACACCACGTCTCTTGCAAGGGAGACTTCTGCTCTTTAGGATGCATCTCACATTTTGTCAGTGTAACTCCTGGGGATTGAAAAATGCTTCTATTGGGACAAAAGTAGTGGACATAGCTAATCTTATAATAACTGAATTTATTGGGCAAAGAGTGGTTTTTCTACATAAATCACCTACAAAAGTGAATATAAAATTAGATATCTCTATAAAGAGAGAAGGATAGACTTGCATTTAGTGTAATTAGCATCACAGTCTCTTCCAAGCTTTTAAATGATCACAAGCCAAGCACAAAAGCAATAAACAAACCACCAAGTTGAGCTATTCATTCAACTTTCCACAAGAGTTCTGATCTCAAGCACTAAAGGCATTTTGCTTACAAAGACTCTTGCTATCAAACCTAGCAGTATTTGCATTTAATGTTTCTTTTTTAAAAAAAACCAAAACAAACACAACCGTTCAGATTCAAAGAAAGAATTCCTTGAAAAGTGTATTTTACCATCTCTTTGTTTGAGGCTCTGTATTCATACCTTAGCTAACACCCAAAGCAAGAAAATGATACTTGCTCAGTCACAAAGAAATCTGTTGCCATGGGAAACCCAAAGATATCAACTCAGGAACTGATAGCAGGAGTAAATGAAAACCCACTTTTCAGACATACAAAGAAAGTACAAATCAACACACAGGGCTATGCAGCAATTGTGATTTAATCCTAATTTAGGCAAAGGTATGTGACTTTTGATGATGGAAGCTGTATCTGCAGTTGACACTTTTTAACTTAATATCCTTCAGAGACACCCTGTTCTGCCAGTCTAAAATGACATAAACAGACTTGTATGTTCACCCCAATGTACATTTTTCCATGAAATGCTTTTCCTATAGATGCCAGTGGGCTCAGCAAAATAGAAAGGAAAATAATCATTGAGAACAAACTCAGTCTTGTATAGAATAGGGTATTAAACTCCTTTTTAAGATCTATCACTTACAAGTTACCTTCTAGAAAACCTAGTCTTCCCTCGGATAGAATTCAAGTATGAACTCCTAAGCACTCACCAATTGATAACAGCTCATTTCAAGTGATTCATAACTCACTTCAAAAACTTGTTGTAGGCATTAACTTGAGCAAATCTAATTTCAACAAAATTTTGCTGACAAAGCACTGAAGTTAAACAATTTTTAACTTGCTAATGACAAATGAGATGGAATGCACTCATATCAGTGTAATAGCTTCATAATATACTCAATATCCAGAGGATGAAAACTTTGTTATTAATCAATAATCCATCAGCCATGGTATTGTATTGGTATTTAAATTTCTACTAAAATTTCTGAGGGGAACAACAGCTTAGGATGTTCCGTTCAGCTTTGAAAAAAATTACTGCATTGATTAATGAAAAAAAAAAAAAAAAAGGCAGCAGCAAATTGCTTTGCTTCAGTCTGAGTTCAGACTTAAAGGTATCCCAGATAACACTTACAATCTCAATAGGTAAATGCATCAAGAATGTTACTGGTGAGAACAAGGTAGTTATTCAGAACTGCAGTTCAGATGAGTCAAATACTCCTAGCTCGTTTCAGATCAGTATGTATTTCTCTAGCACTATAATTCATCTTCCTCACTGAAATTTTGCCTCAGGCTCTCACACAGTCTTTGCCAAATTAAAAAAACAACAAACAAACAAACAAATTATGATGCCTTCTGAAATTAAATTCCAATTTTGTGCTATACTTTTCCATGTTCTTGACTTATTGTCACTGGCACCTAAAGGTAGAGGCTCACAAGCATTATCTTGTCATTGGCTGCTGCTCAGACCAGCAAGTGGCTCACCAAACTCTCAGCTGAGGTTTTGTTTACTTGTTTAGTTCACAGTTTCAAGGGTCCATAGCATGTACATAAATACTTTGATGTGTCACTCTGTAGAGGTTGCTCATGAGAGAGTAACTTCAGATGCTAAATATTTATCTTAACACTATTAGTAATTAGACAGTAATTTAGACTCATTATTGTGGCAGTCCTCCAATATTATTCTTGAGCTCTAAGAGAAAACACAAGCACTCTGCTGTGACACTCACCCACTCCTGTTTAATGGCCAGAGAACAAATCTGCAGGTTCCCTATTCACCTACAGGCTTCCCTGGCATGTTTAGACCAACAGTCCCTGCCGTTAGCAAGATGGCAAAAAATGGTAAGATTAGGTAGAACTTGCTCCTTCAGGAAAACTGTACCCTGCAAGACAGATTTTCACAGGAACAAGTCTAGACCACTTTGATTTCTACTTGTTTGCAGAAGTCACCAAGTGTTACATTCTCCCTAAACAGAATCACTCCCCTGGGAGGAGCAGAGTCACTATAGCACAAGCACTGAAGTTGCCTCATCTTGGAATAAAAAAAGAACATATATTGTGGGGTTGCCCTGAGGAAAAGTGACAGTAAGCATGCAAAAGCTGAAATCTTTGAGCATCCTGTCTAATGAACACATTTTCAGGTCTGCCCTGTAATGGCATATTGGCTGGTAACTGAAAAGTTTTGCTTGCAGCTTGCATTTCAAAACATGTTCAAATAATCTACTTGACAGATAATGAAACCTCTTGCAATTACCTTTAGCTTAAAGCAGAGTTTTTCAACTATCATTTTCATATTGATTTGTGATGAAGTTAATGATGTTTTCCTGCAAGCTGGGACCCACAGCCAAAACCAAAGTCTAATCAAACCAACTGGGACTAAGGTAATGGCAAAAGAATCCTTAAAATACACAACAGAATAAAATGACTCCTGGTCTTTGACAGAGTGACTTGGCTCCCTGTGGGGGATGAGGGTAAAATCTCATCACAAAATTGCCAGAAGCCCTTGCAGTCCACTAACAAGGGTGGGGGATTACCAGGAGCTCCACATCTGTTATTGACAATGCTGATGAGCCTAATTGGCAACACACAGCTGATCCCCCCGAAGCAGCAGGGGAGAGAAACAAATAAAGAGCACAAAGGTGGGTAAGACAGTTCGAGCAATGCACTGCCCAGAGTGGCTTTGGCTAAGCTGCTCTTGCACACTGGAGCTCACCAACCCCTCCAGCAGAAAAGTGTCTGAGGCTGGGGGGCTGCTGCAGGTTCAGCAGTGGTGCAATAATGGAGTTCTGGCAGACAAAGAACAGACCTACACAAACAATGAGCATGACACCAAGACTTGTCCAGGAAGGCACTTTCTGGCAGAAACATGCCCTACCTGCCCCCCACAAAATAATCTGCTAAAGAATTACAGTTTGGACTGCTCGGCAAAATCCTGGAGTCTGTCATGCCACTCTTTGTATTAGACTTGTTATTACAATATTTGTTTAAACAAGAACAAAAAATTACCTGATGTTACATTTAATTTCTGGTCTATTTTGAGCATATTCTAGCAGTCAAACCATGCTCAAAGCAGGATTTTCTTGTTCATTACCAAAATATAACCCCCTTCCTGCACGAATTGGCTTTGAACAGGGCTTACTCTCTGCAGCTCAATGGCCAAGTTGTTACAGCATTATAGAATCACAGACTCTCAAGAGTCAGGAACAAATAAAAATCATGTCATCAGGCCTAACATCATAAAATTACATACAACCCAAGATCCCAAACTGGCCTTAGCTCTTTTATTATCACTTACAAAACACAGGTTGCTCTCCAAGGAATTTTATTAAAAAGGTGTCCCCTTGCAAACACTCCTCTGCAAAACTGCATTCCCTTCTTTCAAGCCTCTTTCCCCCAGTAAGAACCCAGCTGCCAAGACAGGCTGTTGAAGTCCATGAACTACTCTTAATTAAAATGCAATTACAACGTTGATGTCATCACATGCCAGAAATATGCTAAAAGGAGAGCCAAAGTGTGCAATTAGTGAGCAACTGCAGCTACAGAGGGAAACAGAGCTTCAGAAACAGCAAAGCCAGGTGGAAGGTGTGAGCCCACCCTGAGTACAGCTCCCTCGTGCACTCTCAGACTGGCTCTGGCCACCAGTGACACCCATGGTGACCTCAGTTTCCTAATTGGTTGTAATGTGTTTGAAAGCCATTGGAAAGACACTCTGAAGACTTTTTTTAGGCTTTTCATTAACTTGTGAGATCAATATAAGCTCTCTGTACTAAGAGAATAAAAGGAACAAATTAGGACAAACTAAACCAGCTTTGAAACATTCTTGGGATTTTCCCAGCCTTGATATGTACCAAGTTATATCTGTTCTGGAACAGGCTCTGTCATTTAATTTACTCTCCTTTTGACTAAAGGTAGCCATTAGAAAGAAGAGTCCGGATTTTGGTATCATAACCCACCTTAATATTGACAACTATAAAAATCTGTCCAAACATGATTATAGACAGTTTGCCCAGACATCTGCCTCAGCTGAAGTCACAAAGTGTGGAGCAAGAGAACAACAATTCATCTTTTTTCATCAATAAAAGAAATTTTCAAGCAATGATACCATTTTCTATTACCATGAAATTTCAAGATGACTGCCTGGTTAGAAATTATAAAAATACCCACATTAGGAAAGGTAGGTGTATTAAATGTGCCTTTCTCCCAGGGTTATCAAGAGCTAACAAGGAAACCATTCCAAAAAGGCTCTATGATTTAACATGCACTCTGGCAGATCCTTCAGTTCTTTCCAGTCTTCTTTTTATACACATTTCTCTCATTAAAAAGTTTATTCACAAATTTTGTGAGTTCATAACTAATGCTCTTTCAGGTGGCATTTGTCAACACATCTCAGAGTGCTGAACTGCTACAAGATCTGTTTTACCATTTGGCATTAGGAATGCCTTGTCCCAAACACCTCAAAAATCCCTATATCAAACTTAGGAATTTATTTCATACACAGCTGCTGTTTTTTCACTTCACATTGAAACGAGTTACTTTTGCAAAATAAACAAGAAATTATTTTTCCTTAATGTTCAGTTGCTAGCCAGAATTAAAAGAGCATTTGGAGTGTTTGCTGAAAGGTGTCTGCAAGCCTTGGTCCAGTATCCATATCATGAGCCTGGTATCCAACTGCAAGTGTTCCTCAGATAGCACCTGGAGCTTTGCATACCTCTAAAGTCCACAAGCCCTGTGCAGGTACATGAATAAGATTTCCAAGCAGGACACATCAATTCAGCAATCAGACCATCAGTTTAGACAGGCTTCTCCTCTGGATACAGAAGGCAGCCCTCTCATTCTGTTTATTCTCCCATGCCTTTAACTGAATCCCTTGCCATTTCATGGACATTACTGTAGATTTGTTTTACATGATCAGGAAACAAATTTTTAAATATATGTTATGCATTAAATATCACATATATTCAGCAGGGAAGGAAAAACTTTTCTGGAGTGCAGTAATTTTACAGATTCTGGTTTCTAATAAATTTTCACAGCCACCATAAACTGCATTAGCAAGTTCCAGTTTATTGTCAAGCTTGTGCACAACATCCCTCAGTGACATGTCAAATCTTTACCAAGGCAGCTGAACTCCTAAAGCTGTCCTCATTGGCAGGAAACTCGTCAGATTAAATTGCCACCTCTTGTCAGGTAAAGATGCATGATCAGATATCCCCCTGTTGCTGATGACACAAACAGTCCTTTCACTTTTAAGTATTATGGATCTCCAGTGTTTCTTACTATGAGAAGAGATGTATCTTGTGGTGAGAGGAATATTCCTTGCTGACCACTTTCAGCATGACTTATTTTAAGACACAGGAGCACAAAACTCCTAATTTTTTAAATTGCTTTGCTCAGTTTTCACTTTTTTTCCAGGGTGTTTGTTTATCTGTCTAGAGAATCAAAGCATAAAAGTATTTTCATTTTCTCTTGTGTCTTAAGTACTGTTTCCATAGAGTTATCCAGATGCATATTTGTTATTTCCAAAAGCCTGAGCAGGGAAGTTGGACCCTTCCAGGCTTACCCATTCTGTGATTACTGTGCATTCCTGCCCCCTCCACTACACCCTGGAATCAGTATTTTCCTAGAAAGAATTACCTGTTACTTTTGTGGGTCCTTAATTACACCCAAGATCTGAGGAACAGCATAAGGAAGAGCCAAGCACCCTAAGCTTTTTTGGTATTTGCACTGAAGTATTATTTTCATCAGCATTTTCCAAATAATTACAATTCCAAATCCTTCTACTGACTTATTCAAAGCATCATCACAGAATGCTGGCACATGGGGTATTCTAAACAACTTCTCTAAACTTGATGGAAAAATAAAACCAATTAAACCCAAAGTATTTCTGACATACCTGCATGACAAAGTTTATCTAGACTCCTTTATAAGCTGCATTTAAGCTTAAACAAGTTTATCATTCCCACTTCTCACCCCCCAAGCTCCCTGTTCTTTAGAAATGCAAAATAAGTTTTAGAAGTTTTATTTTTTTCTTGAAAGAAGAAAGCAATAGCTCTAGTGGGGAGAGAAATCATTCTTTTTCTCCATTTACAGCTTTCCAGTATTAACTGGAAGTTCCAGGCAATGAAACTAAGGGCTTTCTTAGGCCAGAGACACAAACATAACTTTCCAAACTATAATGGTGCAGCTCAACAGAAGGTGGCACAAAAGTTTGATTCAACAGTTGGAACCAGAAATTTTTAAGAGCAGGCAGAAACTTTTCCAAAGTCCTCTGAAGCACGGTGCTGATTAGTACTGTATTTCCTCACCTGCTTGCAGGAGCACAGATTGCTTACTCTGTTCTCATCACAAACTGAAATGGCTCCAAGCAGTGCCTGGGAGCATAATTTAAAAAAGTTGTGCCCCAGAGAAATCTGCCGAGGAGCCTGAGCTAACTGAGAAATGCACTCACAGCTTTTCCAGCTGACAGCCAGAGAGGAGGTGCATAGCAAGTTCAATAGACATCAGATACAAGGTAATGCTGGAAATGTTGTGGCATCCTACAGAATTTTGCAGGTTTCCCAAAGACAGCTGAATGGAAGTTCAAACTACCAAATATCGACACAAAATAGGTAAGAATCTAAAAATGGTAAGAGTAGGTATCAAGCAGTTTTTAGAAATGGCAGAATTGGTGAATAAAATAATTCAAATTTCTTCACTGAAAGCATAAATGATGACAAAATGTTCAAAAAGGGATCCTTTTTTACCCTCTTTTATGTCTCACATAAAATGGACTGTTTCCACTAACCTTTCCTATGAACCTAGACCCCAATTTAGATAATTCCATTATCTTCAAAGAAGAAAGATATATTAGGAAAATGAAGCTATAGACTAATGGTACCTTATTAAAATCCTATTTACATAGAATTAACATAAATACAAGTTGGTAAACCATATGCTATCACATCTGTTCCTCTGTGTATTAATAACAAGACTGTCCCCTATAGGGCTCTCAAATTAATATGCATTAGGATATATTACAAAGTATTTTGATTCTCTTGACAATATAATTTGCAGCTACATTATTTGTAGGCTTCTGGCTTGGAATTATTGCTGTTGCACTATACATCAGCTGTTTCTTCTAGTGTGATTAAAGTACAACTCTGATATTAAGACTTTATGGAATTGTGTCTATTTTCTGATGCTCAGCTCCTTACAATTCAAGTATTTTCAGTTTGGATGTGTCAGAAGATTTCAGTCCTTTACCAACTATGTCATCATTTAAGAACTTTGTTTTCCAGCTTCCAGGACACTTAATATATGTGAAACACCAGCAGTGTTTACTAATTAGGCTAGGAAAAAACACTCACATAAAAGAAAGAAAAAAGCTTTAAATACGAACCTTAATAGATAAAAATTCCAAACATTCCCACCAAACATTCTATAAATATATGTTTGCATTTCCAATGAAACTAACAGATGCTTCCCTGCATTGAAAAAAGCAGGTGCTTGTATTAATGACTCAATGCCTCAAAGCTGATGGCATGATGGGTAAAGGACTTCAGATATGAATTAATAATAGATCCTGCCTTCATATTCTTCAGGTAATACTGAAAAATATGCCCGAGTTTTCAAAAACTATAGAGGAAATAGACTGAATAGAAAATATTAGTGGAAGGTTGTTCTTACTGTTCAGGTTTACTTTCACAGTTCTGGAGCCCGACACATTATGTTTGAATTTTCAGGAGCTGCTAACAGAGGGAAATATCCAATAAGGCATTCTCTATCCACAGAACAAGGAGACACATTAATGAAACCATCTTTCCTCCTAGAGCATTTTTTCCTGCCGTTGTGTTCTGTGCAGCCCCTGCCAGGCTCTGGCTCAGGAGCCAAGTGGCAGCCAAGAACAGGCCCAGGCTGCTCTGCTCCAGCACTGTCACAGGAGCCCTGCTTTGTCCGGAGTCACACAAAGCGGACACGGATCATGTGAGCCCCGGTGTTCGGTATGAACTGCACCTTTTTGGGATCAGAGCAGATTTAGAGTGGGAAAAGGAAAGATACAACTGAACAGTCCTCAGCTTGTTCCCCACTGGGTCTTCTTCTCCAAGATGGAATCCACGTTGCTTTTGTTTTCATGCTTAAACAATCTTCTGCCTGGCACTCCAGTAAAAGATGCAGCGATGCTCTGTGGGAGACAGAGAGGGTTGTGTCATCTCCTGGAATGGAAAACAGACTTGAGAATAACAGATCATCAGCAATTTTCACTGGTTTTAGGTAACAGAGCAGGAATTACAATATTCAAAAACCAAACCAGTTGTGCAGTAGAGGGATGGAAGCCATGCAGACAGGATTATAGTTGTTTTTTAGTTTTGGCCTGCAACTACCAAGTTTTTCTGCTTTATTTTATACATAGTGCAAGGCTGCATTATGGATCAGATTGCTGCATAAGGTATTACAGAAATATGTGAGCTTTAGACTTCCCACACACAATATCATCATTCCTGAAAAATTTCCTTCAGTTCTGTGTATTCATTAATTACTTGAGTTGTCATTGTAGTAAGTTCTGAAGTGTTTCATTAATTTCCAGCCTAGACACAATTATAATGATTTTTCCAGGCAGAGACAAATAGATTGGATCAAGAGTAATCCTACTGAGCTTTGAGTTCCTAAGTAGTGATCACAAAGGGTCTCTCAGTTATAGAACAGTGACCCTTTTGAATAGTATTCACATATAATTAATATAAGCATGTCTTAATAAACCATATGCTCACTCAGCTGTTCTTTGCTGTATTAATAACAAGGCTGTCCCCTAAGGGACTCCAAAATGAATGTATATTAGACATATGTATTCTACTAACCAGAAGGTACCACAGTTGTACTTGCCTTACTTTAGATAAGTATTTAATACAGCATTATTTTAATGACTTTAAGAAAACATATGTCTCTGTCAGCTCAAAAATACAGTTTGTGAGACTCAAGCTGAATATTGGGATTAAAAAACCTCACAAATGCCATTCCTTCCCATTTTACGTTATTAACTAATGGGATTGATTATAATGTGTATCTAATAATCTAATACTCTAAAAGAAAAGGGAAAGTGACTATAAGGCAAAGTGCATCATTAAAAAAAACTCTGAATAGATAATATAATTTCAGGTCTCATTTGCTGTTGCTCATTATCTTATGACACGGACAATAACAGACTATTGCTCTTCACAGTATTAAAGTAGGAAAACCCATTTAAATAAAATAATCACCATCATCCTACACAAGAGTTCAGCTTGGAGTGATCTGAAATTTCCAACCACGTTTGTTTTCTTATCTGATTTATCACATGCAATTTATTTTATGATGTCCTAGCTCCCCCACACTTTTGAAAGCAAAAGTGGCAAAATGAAATTCTAATCAAAATCCTAGAGAGAGGACATCTCTGAGTAAAAAAATAGACAAATGTTAACTGGAATAAGGATTCCTGCCTATATCTCTCACTTTCCAAAGGAAAGCCTGATCACTGATGTTTTGTCTTTTCTAGGATGGTTCTCATAGGAAGCTTTGACAGAGAACAGGCTGATCCTGCTGTGATTTATTAAAATGTGAATGTGTCTTTGTGGGATGGGAAAGAGCACAAGGGCATAGGAGAGCCAGGAAGATGCTCAGAGGGCTGCAGCACCCTCCAATGAAGACAGGCTGAGAGAGTTGGGGCTGCTCAGCCTGGAGAAGGCTCTGGGGAGAACTCAGAGCCCCTTCCAGTGCCTGAAGAGGCTCCAAAAGAACTGGAGGGGGACTTTGGATAAGGGGCTGGAGTGACAGGACAAGGGCAATGGCTTCCCACTGCCAGAGGGCAGGGTTAGACAGGATACTAGGAAAACATTCTTCATTCTTTGCTACTGGGAGGTTAGTGAGACACTGGTGCAGGCTGGCTGCCTAGAGAAGTTGTGGATTCCCTATCCCTAGAAGAATTCAAGGCCAGGGTGGGGCTCTGTGAGGTTTGTTATGGTTGGATGAATTATTAGTGAATAATTTTTTCTTGCACTGTTTCCCATGAACATGTTTTCTTACCTCCTATGGGCACTTTCATCCTGTGTCACTTTCAAGTACAGATAGAAGAGGTTTGTTTGTTTGTTTGTTTTTTTTTTTTTTTTTTTTTTTTGGGGGGGGGATGGAAAGAGGGGCTTTTCTGCTGTGTGCAATGACCATAGGTACCCTGAGCAATGGGGAAACCATATGAGTGTTGGAGGCACCCCAAATAATACACTCATGTTGGATGAAATTTGCAATTATTATTCTACCACTTCTACAGCTCTGCATAATAGATACAGCTCACAGAAGAGCTCAAAGTTACAGCTCCAGTTTTCCGAGCAGATGTGATCCCCACCTCACAAGATCCTCAGGTAGTTAACAATACACTTGTCATTTTGAATTGGATAAAAAGCAGCTGTTCTTTAAGCTTTCATTTCAAAGAAAATACAACTTGTTCTGCAACAAATGGCAATTAGCTGTCAAAAGGGGAATACTGAGAGCAGTTCTCCAGATAAAATGCTTTTGTTTATCATTAATTTATAGCAATGCATCACAAACTTGAGGAGTACAGGCAAGAGTCGTAGAATAATGAAGCCTGAATATTTTGATCAAAACAACTACAGCAGGTTCAACATCTCCACTGGGCTAAGTTAGCTGAATTGAAATGTCTGGTCTCAATTGCTTGTTGCCGTGTTGTGCTTTCACCAGCTGACATGAGGAAACTTCTTTTCCTGACAGAAGACAAAACATTTCTGCCAGCTGAGGTGACATTGTGTTCATTCAATAATGATACAAGGCCCTGAGGTTCTTCGGCAAGAAAGATAACAGAGAGAATCCTCATTAACTAACTGCAGAAGAATGAAGGTCAACCCACAGAGAGAATTTCATGCTTACATGTCAGTTAGAACATTTGTTCTTCATTAATTCTTTAAACCCAAGCTGGGATATCATCTAGCAGCATTTTAATGTCCTGCACTCCATCAGAAATAACTCTTAAGATATGGGTTTCTTTGCACTGAGCTTAAGAGGCTTTTTTTAGAAGCCGTTGACTTCACAACATTGGACACTAATAATGTTTTCGGATTATTACAAGACTGGATGAAATATAGGAAATAACAGTTTGGGTATTTCAAGATGAAATAAATGAGGATTGACATAATATATTCCAAGAAATTCACTATGTGTACATATAAAAATACCATCACTGTTTTTATATTTGTGCATTACTTTGTTACTGCTGTATTTTTAAGTATTTTCTGGTGAATCAAAATATCTTATTTCTGTCAAGAATATACTCCCCATAGAGTGGTAGAATTATATGCAAGATAGTGTATTTTCAAATATGCAGATGCAACTATAAATATTTAGGTCTATTTACATCTGGGGACTTTTGGACATATGCTATGTAATTAGCAACAAAAAAAGATGATAGCCACAACTTTGTTTTCCTAGACTTTACCAAAAAAAAATATCCATGTGTCATGTTGTGAGATAGTGTTCCACATTTTTCTCTCCCTGTGATGGCCACAAAAGTCTCCCAGTCCATCAGCCTTCTGGTTCTGCATGTTTATTGTTCTTAAGTACAGATCAGTTCTCAGTGAAGTAAGAAAACATAAAGCACACTGTATATGTGTACATGTGTGCGTGTGTAAATCTCTATATATATATGTATCCATATCTATATGTTTAATGGATATCCTTTTGAAGATTTAGTTCTTCTTATGACTAGAGATTGAGGGCATTCTGCATAAAATAGAAAGGTAAATGTGGAACTTGGGAAGATTTCCTGCAGAGCATGAGCACAAGCAGGGACCTTCATCTGGTCCTGCTCAAACTGCCAGAAGGTTCCACGGGCACTGCAGCCCTGCCAAGCCGCTGTGTCCGTGCATGGCTGAAGGGCAGCAGCTGAGGAATTCCCATACTTTCCATACCATCAGTCCTGGTAACCTCCACGTACAAGACAGTAACAGCCTAAATATTTGCAGTTCTTTGGTTTTTTTGCCTCTCTCTGCCATTTGACTATTGTGCTTTCAGGTTTATTTTAACTGAAATGTTGCAATTAGAAATTTCAGAGACATCAGAGAAAATTTGGGAGAGGAAATGGCCAGACAGTTACTGCTTCAAATGGAGAGGCTTATCCTTGTATCAAGTTTGTTCTAAAGTAATTTCCTGTATGTCCTCAGTGTCTCATATTATTTGTTTTATTGGTCATCTCTGGATTCTTGTCAGAAAAAGAAAAAGGATGATGGAGAAGTGACTGACAAGCAAGAATATTTTTAACTGAGTGTCCTTTTACTGTTTCTTCCAAAGCCTCAGTAAGTTATCCTAAGTCTCCCTTTTAGCCAATGCCAACCTGATATCAATATATTATTTTATGAACACTGTGCAAATAGAGAATTATATTACATTTATATAATAAATATATTATTTTATAACACTGTGCATTATTTTATGAGCACTGTGCACTCTTGTCTCTTAGCAGACTTCTGTGGATTAGTTTCAGGTTTAATCTGCAGGTGCCATTAGATTCCTGGATCAGCACAGAACCCTGGTGCTCACTGAAGGCAGAAGGCAGCCTGTGTCAGGGAAATCTGACTGATCAGCATGCTGTCTAATCTAACACTGAGACAAAAACATACAATTCTCTGCCTACATTTTCAAATTAGGACCTGACAATAGTAAATGTTGTAATAGAAAAGTAGAGAAATAAAATTCTAAAATACCAAAACACTAAGGCACCCGAAAGAAAACAGCCTCCAATTTAATTCACCTCCGTAGCTGTAATCCAAAAGAATAGTGGAGCAAAATGTCTGTTTGTGCCCTGGACCACGAAGCAGGCAGTAGCTCTCAGAGGGTTTATCTAGCTGGCTTTTAAATTTTTTCCATCCAGCCTTGTCCACTACAAAATCCTCGGCTCAACACCCTTGTTTCTGCTGTCAGGCAGAGCTGCAAACATGACTTTTTCTACTCTCCCCTGCACCTGCAGAGTTCTGATGTCTGTTCCTCAGTCAGACAGCCCATCAGACAACTGCTCTTCTCTTTCATGTCTCCCTTTTATTAGCAAGGCAGCAAATTATAAGCTATTCTCTCTTCCCAAACTTGTCCTGCTTGGCTTGAAAGGAGCTCCCAGAGCCAGCCTGCCACATCTACTGCAAAACAAGGCACCTGACAGAAAGAACAGTGTGCTGTGTGCTCCATTTCCTAAACACCAACTGCTCCATCAGTTCTACCTCAGCCTTCTCTGCTGCTGCCTGGGTCCCTCATGGCTTGGCTAGCCTTGCTCCTGGCAGGTGTCATTTCAGATTTAATGGCCACAGGACCCTCTTACAGACCATGACAGAGAATACCTGCCATTCCATCCTACTCTACTTGGGTATGCCAAGCAAATCAAGAAGCAGAAGTGGTAGAATAAAATTACTTCTACACTCAGGTAGTATGTCCATCTTAGCTGGATTTACACATTCCTCAAATCTCTGCCATAATAAAAGTGACATACACAAAAACCTGTCACATCTGTACCAATCTACAAAAAGAGAACTGTAACAGTGTTCATAATTGAGAAAAATGGCTCATTCCATTTCATCTTTTTTTTTTTAATTCCAGTCTAATATTGATCAACAAAATGGCTTTACAAAGGGGAAGTTCCTTACCTAATAGGCAGATGAAAAACAGACAGTTGTCTGTAACACAGATCCAGAAGCTTCTTTAATTTCTTCCCTTGTGCTTGCATGCTTTAGAGCACAGGATTTGATTTCCTCTCTTCTCTGCTGAACAATTATGAAGTAACATTTGGTCTACTTAGGAAATGCTGCAATTTCCTCTTTCATTTTCATTCATTTATTTATTTTATAATGAAGAGAGAGCTCTCAGAGTGAACGAGCAATTACCCAGCACCTTCCTCTGGGATCTCTCTGAGAGTAAGGAGCAGAGGCACTCAAACATGATTCCAATCCACCTCTGCCATCATCCAGGGGCAGAGTCGATTTGAAGAGCTGCTGACATACCCAGAGGTCCTGCAGGCACTCACATGAGTTAAGTGTGTTAATGGTTTCCTAATCAAAACAAAAGCCACAAAGTTCCTATCAAACATACCTGGTAATTACTGACTATAAATGTGTGGGGGAAGTTCATAGTCCATCCCTTAAAGTTTATCAAAAAATAACATTTTCAAAAATTACCTGAATATCCTGAAATTTTTATAACAAAGATCCTGAACTGATTGTGAAAATGCCAACATTTAAGGTATCTTGGACTCATTTTCCACCAATATCAGGTGAAATTAAAGGGTTTAGATAATTTGATTGGAATTTAAATGAAAGCAAGAAAAATGAGAGATTTTTCTATTTTTATTTTATGGGGAATACTGAAATATTACATTACAGAAACAAGTTCAAAGATGTAAAATAATACAAATTCAGTTTTAGGAAGGTATAAAGGTTAACTCTGAGCCAATAATTCTGAATTCTATCCTACTATTTTACATTCACTGTGAAATACAACACTTTCAGTAGTGGAAATTTTTTCCTTTTCTTCTCCAGGAAAAGTGTTAGTCAAAATAACATTCTGTTATTATTTTTTTTAAGATAACAATCAATATCCACTAGGTAAAACATGGTCCAAAAAGTCTTCCTAAAATATCCCAGCATTTAATGATACATTGCTGGATGGGGCTGTGTACTTCATGGAGGTTACACACTGCATTAAGAAAAGTGAATATTTATTCAACATACCAAATCAAGTTCTTGGTTATTTTGCCCTTTTGAGAAAACTCTATAAAGGAGATTTGAAATCCTGTCATCCAAATCTACCCCAGTTTACAACTTAGTGGCTGAAGAAGATATAAGATAAGAGTATCAGTTCTACTTCACATACATTTAAATAGACTGGAGGAATAAATTTTAAACTTCAGAAAATCCTAATCAACATAAGACTATTTAAACAAGTACTGCTATCATGTGTTATTGGGTAAACAGATTTTTTTCTCTTCCATCAATCTAAGTCTATTTATTTAGAAATTACTGGGTTATTAGAAGTGCTATCTTGTCTCTTGCATTTAATTTTCAATCTGCATTACATTTAGATATCCAAGTGACAGAGAAAGAGGCGGATGGTTTCATTTCTGTAGCTTTCAGTTCTGTAAAATGAATCTCAGTGTGAAAAATTAAGATTAATGGGCTTCATAATCATTTTGTTCTGCTGAAGCCAATTTGAATAAAAGGGAAAAAGAGTTTATATATGAAAATATCTTTGATATCTTTGGATAAAAATAAGCATTGTACATGAATTTGAGCTCATGCACAAATTGCCATTTTATTTTCTCCCTTACCTGTGTGAAGCCCCATTAGCATATGCACAATGGATTTCAGGATGTTCTCTTTCAGACTGTTATCTAAAGGGTGTGCAGGAAATGGCCTGGGAGAACATGAAGTGTGGAGTAGCTGACTGCCACTCCAGGTATGTGATTTTAGCATTCCATGTACATGCTGATCTTTCAACAGATAATTTACCTTCTTTCTTTATCTGAAGGGTAGAATGGTTCAGCTTGAGATAGATGTAGCAATTCTGACCCCCAGCTGCCTACCTGGTCCCTCTCTGAGGCACCTCATGTGGTTGTTTTGTAGTTATTTAAGGGTACCACGTGTCAAGAGTTTTGCCTTTGGGTCAGTTTAAGAACCTAGAGATGCTGTGTAGCCAGTGCAGGAACAGCTGAGAGTTCCCTGCCCTGGAGAAGGAAGATCTGAGAGAGGGGTGGTGAGGCCATGCCCCAGAAATAAACCATCCCCATTATCTGCCAGAGGCATGGAACTGCTGGCAAAGATAATGGGCAAAAATTTGGGATAATGGGCCTTTTCTTTCTTCTGAGATAAAAACATGCTTTATTGTGTAACATAGAAGTGACATTTTATCAAATATAATCCAATTAAAACTGTTCCAATATCAGTTGTATAGCACTTAATGTATAATCCTTTCTGATTTTAAATGGCTAAAACCAGAACTTAATTAGTCAGGCTAAAGAGTATTTCATTCATCACTGGTTGACAATTACACTAGAATTTTGGTTTTTACTTCTTAACTCTGGGGGTCTCTAAACCCAGTCTTACTTCATAGCAGAATAGGCCCATTTTAAATTCTTCAGTACAGGAGAAAGAAGAAAGCAGGTGACACATTAAAGATTTCATATCTATTCAGCTTCTTGTAGCATCTCCAGACCAATGCTCTTAAATCAACAGACTGATTGCTTGAGAAAAGCCCTATGCCACAGGTCTAAGTCCAGCACTGATCCACTTTCTCACTGTTAGAAAGTCAATATATTTCATCCACCACCTTTGGCTTTATTTTTAACTTTGCCACTGTATCTGTTGCCGTGCTGTTCTGGTACATTGAACACTACCCTGGGCAATCAACCAGGGAACTCAGCACATTACAAATGGATGTGGTATGATAGTACATTAGCTAGGAAATGCTGCAGCATCACCTCTTCCCTGAAATCTCACAAATTCCTCTTTCCCTTCTAGCAAAATACTACTGAGCCCATAATGGGGAATAAGTAGAATTTAGGTTTTTGTAACTGCTGGCTGAGCACCAGCCCATGAGAATGATAAACATTTTACTATTTCCAGCATCTGGCACTTGTAAAACTTTTGGGTTTAATTCCTGTTGTGTGATTTGACATCACCTTAGAAAACCTGCTCTAATCAGGTGTTTCATTTTATAATAGAAGCAGAGTGAATACATCCAGGTTTTGGATGTAGCAGAGGTGCTGTGATGACCTGACTTGGAGGTGGCCTCTTGCCAACCTCAGCTTTGGCCGCATTACCTTTGCAATAATTTAGTACCAGTCCTTCACGTCAGCAGGGTGATAGCATAAAATGAGTACTTCCAAATGCATAAATACTCATCAACAGCAGCAGAAAGAACTGACCTAAGGCACAGTACTGTGCAATAAGGAGTCCCATTGGCTCTATGTTCATTATATAATTTGGACAAATAACCCATTTCTTTACATATCAGGTCCATCTCTGCATGGCAGAGGAAGTAACTTCTTTCTTTTTTTTTCCCCATTTAGATTTTTGTGAGTCCCTCACTATGAATGTACAGAGAATCTTTTTAGAAACTACTATAACACAAATGAAACAGCATTGACCAGGCCATCCTGAAATAATTCCAATAAAGGCTGGGAAGATGCATGAGGAGGCCCTCAAGTCCATTTTCCTATGAAAGAAAAGCTCAGATAGCTCTTATGTGTTTCTTCTTTGGAAAAATGCAAAGCTTTGCCAGTTAATCAGGAATTACTCATTCACTGAGTCTGTGTAAGCCTCAGTGCAATAAACCGCATGCTAAAAAATTCATATTTACCTGTAACATATATTCGGACACAGTAAGTACATATATGTAGCTCCTAACTACATGCAAACAATTAAATAAAATTTTAAAAAGCCCTCCCCAAAATTTAATTGAAGACTGTACAAGACCTTCCAAAATCAAGCAGTTGAGCAATGGCCCCTTAACAGCAGAGATAAATTATGGAAGCCTTTGGTGTCACAAGCCATGACTATGATATCTGATAGAATTCGACCCAATGGATTATGAACTCCTCAGGAAAAAAAAAAAACTCACATAAATTTAAAGAAATATCAATAATAATGAAAAATGATCAAAGCAAACTAAGACACCATCTAGTATAACTCAGATGCAGAATTATATTCTCACTGAGATATTTTTTAAGTTTTCTGGGAGGCATCAGTGAATCAATAAAGAGGAGAATTAATCCCTAAAACACTGGGAAATGTGGAGCTCAGGCTTTCATTTATCTTGCACTCATGGTGCTGCACAGGTATATCAGGGATCTGACAGCCCTGCGTGGTGTTGCTGCTGCACCATCTGTGCAGCAAGTGCACACCTGAGCTCCAGGGAAATGCTGGAGGAGTGCAGCAGAATTTCTAACTCAGGGTTTCTTTTAAAATGTTTTATGTAAACTCACTGCTAACCCAACATTAAAACATGGCTAATTATTGAACAATAACAGTAAAGTAGTCTCTTTGTAAATAAGACTGGTTTTCTGAATACATATGATATGAAACCCTTCCTTGGAGAGGATGACGAGGGCTTTGGCACTCACATAATGAGACCTAAAATTAATCTGTCATGTTCTTCTATAGATGGTGCATTGAATTTATTTATTTCCACAGTACTCTCATCTTGAAGAGAAAATACACTTCAAAGTGGAAAAATAGCCTTGTAATACTCAGGAAGAGATTTTTTTTTTAATATCAGACACAGATGAGGAAGATATTCAGACTATCAGGAAAAACCAAAGCACTGAACATAGAAGCTGATGGAGTGTCCTTCACAGAACATAATATTTAAGCAAAATATCAAAGCATTTAGTCTTTTGACAAACACACTCTCTGTTGTGTAAATCAAAAATAAAAGCTGGTCTGACTGAAGCATTGGCCAATTAAGTATAATTTACTTAATTAGTATCAGGAGATTCCCTCAACATCTGTATTCTATGTGTTTTTCTTTGAAATCTTCTGTGTTTATATCCTTGCTAAATTCCTTACAAGTTTAAAGCTGAAGATTGTTTGCTGCTTCCATAGGTAGCAATTAGAATTCAGTTGTTCTCTCATTTTTAAATACAAATAAATTTCTTACATACTTATTTCATAAATAAAAGCCACATGTTTCTAACCACTCTTCCAGTACCACAAAGACAGATTTGTATCCCATTCAGATTATAATTGAATCATTATTATAGGAAATTAGATTTTGTTGTCTTATGCAGAGTGCTCTCTCCCCTGTGAAGCTCAAGAATTAGAAAAGATGACAAACATTACTTTCTTTTGGCCCTCTCATGATCAAATATGCATGGTTGGCAGCTAGAACTTCAGAGGAAGAACAAATAAAAGCAACAGCAAGAAGGAGCCTGTAGAAGTGTTGAGGGTTTCCAGCTGCAGTTCCTCTGGAGATGGCCACACCTGCCTGCCTGGCTGTTAACAGCAGAGAGGGAGGAAAGAGGAGATTGGAATTATCAGCTTGTTGTGATGGCAGTGCTCAGTTTCAGGAGGTGGTTCTAGTCAGATTGCAAAGCTGACATGTATTGGTATTTTCAGACTCAATTGTTATTGGAAAAAAAATGGTTCTACCATGAAAATAAGCTGCCTAATAGACACTCAATTTAAGCAATAAATGGAAAAATAGTCAGAAAAATAATAATGGGGTCCCCTGATAGGTCTCAGTCAATATGTAGCCATAAAATAAAACTGTAACACAATTATTCTTGTACATGACTCTAAAATATGCTCTAAGTTAATCAGGAACTCATAGGTTTTCCTTTCTTCTTTCCTGAGAACACTCCTTCAAATGATTTCCACTCTGAGGATTTAATTCTTTTTTTTTTTTTCATTACCATCAGGGTTTACATTAACTCAATCTACCTCCTACCTACAAAAAGCTAATTACTGATCTCAGTTAGGCCCATAAACAGTACTTTTATATTAACCAAGGGTCATTAAGTACCAGGGGAAAACACTTTCTGTTCCAGAGGGTTGGAGGGTTGTCTCCACGTAACATGTTCAGCATTTGTTCACCTGCAAAGAAGAATTCCGATGACCATGCTTTATGTTAAGAAAATACATTCAACTTCTTACACATGCATCTGCTGGCAGCTGTAGGAGCTATTATTGATCCATGCACCACATTAACTCACTTATTTATTCTAGGATAACTCCATGTAACTCCCTGGGTGTTTTGCTTTTTCCCTTGGTGTGCTTTGCTTTACATATTTACCTGCTATGTGTTCTCAGAAGACTCTGGTATGATTTTACAGAAGTAACTATATACCTACAGAACCAGTTTTACCTCTTTTAAAGGGCTACCCAACATGAATCCCTTCAAAGCATGCTAATAATTAGTAAAAATACTTTGCACAGCATGAATAAGCCTTCATCCTTAAAAAAAAAAAAATTCTGTACTTTGATTGGAAACTCTGTTTCCAATGACATCTGTTATGCACTCAAGATTTATTGACTTGGAGTCATGAGGGAAGAGCATGTCACTGACATTTGGTTTTCCCTCTCCTGAAAGATATACAATGGAAATCAGTGTTATTATTAAAGAAAATTGGGGGTTTTCCTCCTACTGTGTAATTGGTCAGGTACCTTAGTGCAAAATGTTATGCCTGATCTGAATGAATTGCTAAAGAGATGGGAAAAACTGACCATCATGCAGAGTAATCTGAGGTCTCTGAATGAGAAGACAGGGAACCATCACCTTAATTTCTATGAGATTATAAATATATAAAATTATAAAGAGGGCAGATACTTTAAATTGCTCTGGAATATTCCTTCAAGGTGAGAATTTTTCAAGACAATCACTTAATTATTTTCCTGTATGTACATCACCTGTTTGTCAGTGAGTGCCTTCAGGTTCTAAAGAAGAGATGGATTATCACTAAAGTCTTGCTTTCACGTGAAGCATAAGTAAGAGAGTGAGTGAGAAGAAGAATGGGGGGAAAATGTGCTGCAAGTGGACAGAGAACTCAGAAATCCTCACTCCTCCTTGCCAGGGTGGATGCTCTGTTTTTTATCTATTTTACTTATATCAAACTATCAGAAAACTCTGAAAAGTATGTTATTAGTGTTTACAATTAGAACTGTTGTATAGAAGATAGCTGTGATCACCAAAATTGCTAGACAAAAATCTTCACATAAAATATTTTTTGGCAAAAAGGCATACTGAGCCACTCCTGGATGCTTCAGAAAATTATTTGATTTTGCCAGATGGGGAGGGAGATGCTCTGAATTTTCTTTAAAAATATTACTTTAATAAGAGACTTCAAAATTTTGGTGTTGCTGTATTTTTTCAAATGTAAATGTTACTTTTATTGTAAGTATTTGCTATATCACTTTTTAGTTTGTAACTTTTAAAGTATAAGATGACCAAAATAATAAAAAACCCAAACAAACAAACAAAAAACCCCAACATCCAAAAAAAGCCAAAACCCAATAAATTCCAGCATTTTAAATAAATCTGAATATTCTGTTAAACCTAAAGAACCTTTCTAAATTATTTGGTATGAGACAAGACAAGAAATCTGTTATTTGTCTTTTTGTAATCAGGAATTTTTCACAATCATACTCACAATGTAATCACTCATATATTTTCTTTTTTTATCACAAAACACGCTAAGAAAAATTAGATTAGCTCATGATTAATCTGCAAGGTAACAGTACAAAGGCAAAAATGTTCAGATTTGAGAATGCCTTTGAATTCTTAAAGCAAGCTTGCTACCAAAAATATTCACTATATAATTCACAAATTATTCTTGGGCTGTTTCCCATTTTATGAATGGTCTATTCTTCTGTTTTTATTAATATTGTTGACTAGCTACAACAGGTGACATTTTTATCCCCTTAGGCTGTCCATTATCCAAATGAAGGGCCATCTGGAAAGGGATTCTGTTCACTGAAAAATGTGACAGAGCTGATGGCTTTTTAACTGCAAGTCATCTATGATTGCTGGTAAACACCAAAAATTAGCATTGATCCCCCTCAAATGAAAAAAACAACAACAATAAAGTACTTCAGACAGGCTTATGGAAACACCTTCTAGGCAGATGTGCATGCTAATTAATAATTGTAGATGGCAACCCTTCCTCATTTTTGTAAATTAATGCCAGTTGAATCCTCTAAAACAAATAAACAGGACTACAGATGGGGCAGCTACTTGGATATGCCCAGAAGAGCATATGTGGAGTAGGAAATGGGGAGGGACTGAGATCTCTGCCATGCTCCAAACAGGCAGTAGACAAGAGCCATTACCAGAACCTGCCACTCAGAAAATCAGGGACTCTGTGCTTCTGCCCCCCAGGCCACGTTCTGGGAGGCTTTCCAAAGAGGAGGCTGCACTGCCCCTGGATTTGAAGGCTGTGGCTGGGAGGGACCAAGGCAGCAGTCACACATATTCAGAGGAAGAACAAGACTGGCACCATTTGGGTGTGACAACCCTCAAAATTGTGTTCTACACCGACAGTACAAGAGGAATGGAAACAGAAAATTAAAACATACTCCACTCATCTGTCTTCCACAAATATAGTGTTTTCCTTCTGGGGTGATGAATACGTATCTGCAGTGAATTTTACTCACCAAATCAACTGGAAACTACTCCTTGGGCTTTGATGGAATTGAACCAGGCTCTCTAACAGTACCAGCAAAAACTCACCAGAGTCTCACATATCCTGACAAAGTTGGAACGCATTAGGAACACAATAAGTGAGAATCAGAAGCATCAGAAAACAGTCTCATAATTTCAAATATCCTCTGCACTGAGTCATCATTATAAATGTGTTTATTTTATGACAAATCTGTGCCAAAATTATTTAAAAATAACTTGTTCCATATAAATTGGACACAAACTCATTGTCTTTAGAGCCATTGATTGAAAATGGGAATTTGGGGACTTTGTTTCCATCATCTGAAATCAGAACAGCAACACTCAAGTACCTTTACATTGACACAGAAAATATACATTAAAAATTCTTCAGCATGCTTTTGTCATGTCAAAAGACATGATGACTATAATTATCTTGCCTTAGAAAAATCATATCCATCAGAACCTATAATGACAACAGGACTAACAACCCTTGATTTACTTCTGCTTACTACCTCATACTGGAAACCATTTATAACATCCCCTGCATCTGGTGCCACCCTGGTGAATGCTTGAGGAACAAGTCTGGGTAACAGAAGATTCCCAGCTCTTGATCTAGCAGGTGTGTGACTACAAGGGCTACACCATGTTCATCTATCAAACTGATTGCAAGGGAAAACTTAAAAGGAATAAAAAGATCTACAGCAATAATATTGAAGCTTTCCAATGTACCAACAAATAAAAGCAATAGACTTTGTCACAGCACAAAACATGAAAGAATTTTAAAGTACTGCTCTGAACAACAAAGCAAACAGAACAATCAAATTATTGTCTGCTTGTCTAACACGAAGGCAGCATTATCCACAAACATCCTGCAGCTAGGAGATAAGATGCTGGAGAAGTACTATAAAATGGTTTATAATGCAACGAACAATGATTTGGTAATTTGGACATTTCATATTTAATGAAAAACTATTTAAATCAGAAATCATCAGACATGCAATGACAAGGCTTATTTATACTCTGTGTCTCCAACCAATGACTGAATTCTCTTCGTTTTTAAACAGCACTCGTTTAACATGAAAGGAGAAAGTTGGATGCTTGGTATTACTTTTAAATTAAACCGCACAACTTGAATGAATAAAAGGAAGCCTCCTAAAGTATTCCATAATAACAGGGATAGCAATTGGCTAGCAGAACATTTGACTTGTTTTTTCCCAGCAGATTTGAAGTGCATTGCCATGTAATGTATTGAAAATTATTTTAGCCCTCCCTGATATCACAAATCACAACCTGTATAAAGCCACATGAGCAATCAAAGATCCATTTGAGCTGTGATTCATATGTGCATGTGCTCAGAGCTGGTTCTGCTCAGTGCTCTATAATCAGGGCTGCAAACATTTTTTCATCAGTTTCCCATTTCATTAAAGCTGTGAAAAGAAGGACAAGATGGAATCAAATGTAAAAAGAATGAATTTGGTACATAAGGCCAGTGTGCTTTTTAAGGCAAAGTTTTACCTGCTCTGTGTGTGTGGGTGTGCATGTATATCCATACACAATTTCTGAGCAGACAATATTTCATAAGTTATCATGGAAGAAGTCACCTATTGCCCTTTACAGAAAAGGTTTCTCAATCTTCAAATCAAAATGTGCAAACAGAATCCTATGTCCCATATTGAATATATCCTGATAACCAGGATCTTTTTCTCAGAAACTTCACATTTTGCAGAACATTGCCTACCAAATAAGTAACTTTTCATTAAGATGGAATGCTTATTAATGCCACTCTTGGTATGTAGGTACACATAATGTATCTATATATTATTATTACATAAAAGTCATAATTTGACCAAATACCAAGATATAGTTAAGAGAAGTCTAATACTCAATGTCTTTTTTGAACATGAGTGGAAGGCATATCTGGAATTTAGATTGTTAGAATCACTCATAAAGTTTCTACCTTACACTGAAGAAGAAATCATCCAGAATTCACCTCTAGAGAAGATAGATGAGGAATAAAAGTACAGACTGGAATGAGGAGCTGAGCTGACTCAAATCATTGGCTGGAAGTTCCCTTCTCCAGCTATTTTACATGTAATACATTTCAGTATAAATGTGATCTGTAGCACGTATTTCGGACAGAGTTAAGGAACCAGATCTGACACTCAGTCTGGTTTGTCTGAATGATGTAGTCAGTGTCTATCCCTCTCAAGAAAGGCCAGGAAACTCCTTCACTGTCACAGTGGAACAAAAGCAGTGCTACTCCACAGCCCAGAGGCACTCCACAGCCCAGTGCTGCTCAATAACCCAGTGCCACTCCATAGCCCAGTGTCACTTGATAGCCCAGAGCCACTCCACAGCCTAGAGCTGCTCCACAGCCCAGAGCCACTCAATAACCCAGAGCCACTCCACAGCCCAGTGTCATTCCATAGCCCAGAGCCACTCAATAACCCAGAGCCACTCCACAGCCCAGTGTCATTCCATAGCCCAGAGCCACTCCACAGCCCAGAGCCACTCCACAGCCTAGAGCCGCTCCACAGCCCAGAGCCACTCAATAACCCAGAGCCGCTCCACGGCCTTGAGCCACTCCATAGCCCAGAGCCACTCCACAGCCCAGTGTCATTCCACAGCCCAGAGCCACTCCACAGCCCAGTGTCATTCCACAGCCCAGTGTCATTCCACAGCCCAGAGCCACTCCACAGCCCAGTGTCACTCCATAGCCCAGAGCCACTCCACAGCCTAGAGCCACTCCACAGCCCAGAGCCACTCAATAACCCAGAGCCACTCCACAGCCCAGTGTCATTCCATAGCCCAGAGCCATTCAATAACCCAGAGCCACTCCACAGCCCAGTGCCACTCCACAGCCCAGTGTCATTCCATAGCCCAGAGCCACTCCACAGCCCAGTGTCATTCCATAGCCCAGAGCCACTCCACAGCCCAGAGCCACTCCATAACCCACAGCCACTCCACAGCCCAGTGCCACTCCACAGCTCAGAGCCATTCTGTGGCCCAGTCCCACTCCACAGCCCAGCTGGGATCCCTTCTGGTCTTGTACAACAAACTTTTGTCCCTAGCAAAGCTCCCCATGGCTCCAGCCACATAGAGAGAGCAATTAAAGACAGAGCACTTTAAATACACCCATACAAACATTTCCTGAGTATCAGGGGCCAAGGATTATGATGCCACCTACTCTCTTGATTTGCAGTTTACAAGAATTACAAGAGAAATTACAGAATTTCAAACATGTTTTTAGTACATGAAGAGGATTTTCATGGTGAATGTGATATATTTATCCCAGCATTACCTTGATGATGGTTATTATACTACTTTCTATATAGTCACTTTGTGTATTTTTTTATGTTCTTTTAAATTCTATGCAGTCTCTAGATACAAATTCACAGCATTAACTCTCTGCAAAAAGACTGAAAATTTGTTGCAATTTGCAGCCATGATAGTTTGGACTTCTAAGCTGTGGAAAGCCTGGATGCTGTTTAAATGCTTTACTTTGGACAGGTTAGTTAATACTGAATTCCAATGGAAAAGCCAAACATTGATCATTAATTTAAAAAAATCAAGATTGGAATTCAAACTGTGGAGTGACACATTTGCCAAATGGTAGAACTATGACTGACTGAAATATTTTACTTGAATTGGAATTAAAAATCTAAATTATTTCTTGAATCTTATCTGCATAAAGCAATCAAGACACTATTTTGTATAGCAATTACAGCTGACAGAGGAACAAATGGTTAATGTTTATGATTTTTCTCCTTGCTTCCCATTTCTCAGAGGCAAAACTGAAAGGAAATAGTATAATAGGGTTTTTAAATAGAGAGCAGGGATAGAAAAAGGTTAATAGCTTGGTCAATAATTTAGCAATGACTTAGAAATAATTTAGGAATATATTTTGAGACTATTCCCACATATTCCATGAGAAAGCAAATTTGATAGCAATGTTCATTTAAGAAAATATCCTTTTTTAATGAAAAAAGAAGGTTAAACTCATTAAGACTTCTACTATAGGGCAGGAAGGTATCTCAAGACCTTAGGTAGTCAGAAAATCCCTCTCCCTCAACAGGGCAGGATAAACTACACTAAAATTATTTTTGACAGCTGTTTCTTTAATCTGTTCTTGAAAATCTCCAGGGTGTGGAAAATGCTGCAGCATCCCAGGGTGACAGACCCAAGTGCTCAACTATTGTTGCAGTGAGAAAAGTGATTTTGGTTACTTCTCTTTCCTGATGTCCAATCTAAAGCTCTCCCACTGAAAAAGACTCACATAACTTTCTGTCCTATCCCCTATCCTGATCTGCAATGGACATGGAGAACAATTTATTACCTTCCTATCCGTGATAACTTTATTCCTTTTAAAGACTGGGATCCTCTCTCATGTCAGTTGTATTTTCCCATCTAAACAAGCCCGGGTCTATCAGTCTTTTCTGGGAGATCATATTTTCTCTGGTCATATCTGCTTCCATCCTCTGAGCTGGCTCTGATTACTCTGCCCCTTTCTTCATATGCCTAAAATCAGACACAGTGCTCCGGCCCGTTTGCCTGCCTTTCAAATCTGCAAGAAACAGACAGGAGTAGCTTCAAAACCCCTCAGTCATTACAAAGCTGTGGCACATTTTTAACCCCCAGTGCATGCATGGCCAAATGATACAATTTTCAGTCTAGTATGCCAGCTTTTGAGGCACATTAGGAGAACTACAGCTTGAATCTCTAATAAAAAACAGGGCAAAATGAACAAGAACTGAACTGGTCACGACCTCTCCCAGGCAATAAACACAGCAAGGACCAAAGGAAGAAA
This sequence comes from Anomalospiza imberbis, assembly GCF_031753505.1. Lineage (NCBI taxonomy): Eukaryota > Metazoa > Chordata > Aves > Passeriformes > Viduidae > Anomalospiza > Anomalospiza imberbis. The sequence continues at coordinate 6,172,357 of NC_089695.1, forward strand.
CAGCTGAGCACCAAACCTCTGACACACTGCTGGGTGAGGGCCAGCTATGACAGAGCTGGTGATGTAAGTGCCCCTTCACACTGAAGTAATGAATCCTCCCAGTGATCAGCCCTCAAAGTTATCAAGTTTCAGTATTAAGAAAGTTGTCTGAGCAGCTCCATAGAATGTTGAACTGCTTCATGCTACTGTGAGGGAAACAAACATCATTAGAGGCACATCTCTGTTCTTTGTCATGTTTCTGATTAAAACCCAGAAGAAAGAGAACTTGTACAAGCACTTGGACATGCAGAAGAAAAATCTAATTGCATTAAAGAAAATATATAAAAGAAAAATGAAATTATTCTTGTTATTACTTGTACACAGCTCTTCCAGTCTTCATTACTTTAAAATCAAATTTAATACACAAGTTCTCATATCTCTCTCTTAGCCATGAAGTTTGCTATTAGTCATTTCCCAGGAGTAGTGCAGTAAACTCTACATTGATCAGTTGTTGATGTATGTATTTTAGGACTCCAGTTACCCAAGTGCATGCCTATGTTAAGTTGTTTCTGCAAACACAACATTAACATAGGCAAAAAAGCTTCCTTAATCACCTTACCAAAGTGTTCGGCCTAATTTAATTCAGCATCAGGGAAGGGATGTTTGTTCTTGGGAGAACTTTCCAAAATTGCATGGTTATTATGGTAACACACAGTTAAGACACAGTTATTAAGATATTATGATAATTAAATACCTTTTTCTCTGCTTCATAGCACTAAATTTAATGTAATTAGATATGCTGGGCAAATTTCTCACTTATCCTTTTCAGTCACAGTTTTTGGCAGATATGGGAAAACATTTTGTATATAGCAGAAAAACCTCACAACATTAAAATTCTAACTTGAAAAATTTAAAGAATGTGTGGGAAATTAATACAAACCAGAAAGAACTAGGGTTCCTTTCTGACTAGTACAATGCATAGACTTTCTTTTACTAGGTTTTTTTGATATAAAGTACCTTCATTACAGTATGAGGACTCCAGCAACTGACCAGCTATAGCTCATTAGCTATAGCTAATAAGATAAGCCAAAATAAACCCTCTTGTTAATTTAAAATTATTTTTTTAAAAGATATTCAGATTTTTTAAGATATTCAGAATATTCAAATGCCCTCATTTGAAAGTTGTGATGGATTCTTTGGTGTTCTTTTCCTTTGGGAAACAAAAGGCCACAAAAACTCCAGTGCTGATTACTTCAGAGTACATGATGGCCTCTTCATCTTTATTGCAGCTGGCAACACAGGAAAGCACAGCTTAATTTATTGTAGGATAAGTGGCCTTACTGAGTCCACAGAAAAAAAAGAGGGCATTAAATTGTTCTATCTCCAACTAACTACAAAGGTTAGCACCTCTTATGATTCCTGTGGTATTAACTACAAAATTTATGATGCTTTCAATGAAGTAATCTTGGATTTTCCCATACAATTATAGTAATAACTTCCTAAGTTTTGATCTGTTATTGGAAAGAAAGCTTTAAACACCTGATATTTCACTGGGATATAAACAGTGGAATATTTTGAAATGGCTTTGATTTTACCTTTCTTCCCATGGGAGAAGAAAGCATGTGCCAAAATTCATTAACACGTTAAAAAAATCCACAGAGTTGAAGAAGCATTTGGACAATGCTTGGACCTCTTGAGCACAGGGTGTCACTCTTGGGGTGTCCTGTGCAGGAGTTGGGCTCCTTGGCCCTGACGGGTCTCCTCTAACTCAGAATATTCTATGATTCTATGATTCACTGGCATATTTTAGTGCAATACCGTTGCTGTTTAACCCCAGCTGTCACCTCAGCCCCACAGAGCCCCTTGCCCACTCCCCTGCTGGTGGGACTGGGGAGAATAAGAGTAAGCAGCAGAGAAGTCATGGATTGCGATAATGACAGTTTACAGGCAAAGCAAAAGGTGCATACACAAGTAAATCAAAACAAGGAATTCATTCCCCACTTTCCCAGGGCAGATGCCATGCCCAGGAGAGCAGGGCTTCAGCCCATGGAACAGTGACTGAGAAGGACACTGCATATGTCTCTCCACTTCCTTCTTTTTTCCCAGTTTTACATGCTAAGCATGATTCTGTGAGATCTGGAAATTCCCTGGGGTCAGCTCCCTTCCAGCTCCTGGTGCATCCCCAGCCTGCTCACTGGTGAGGTGGGGTGAGCAGCAGGAAAGGCCTGGGCTCTGTGAGAGCAATGCTGAAATATCAGTGTATCAGTAACTACTCTGTGCTGTCAGCACTGTTCCCAGCCCAAATCCAAACCACAGCCCATACCAGCCACTGGGAAGCAAATTCATCTACCCCAGCTCAAGCCAGCACAGATCTGCAAGAAGCAAAGGCAAGTGGGAGGGGAGGGAGGCTGTTCTGCAATGACCAGCCCCTGCTGTGCCAGAGCAGAAAGAGGAACGGCTGCCCAGCCATGAGGACCCATCCTAGCAGGAATGCCTTTTAACCAATGCTCTTCTGGGGGTCCTGTACCTCTCACCATCTCACTATCAATTACTTTTTTTTTTTCCTCTCTTTTCCCTTTGGCTATTTTCTCTGGCAGTCTTTTCCACTCCTCCCCTCCCCTTCACCAAAATATATAAAATTACTGAGCACCATGACAACTCACTAAACATATGATTGAATGTATCTTAGAATACAAATTTGAGAGCACTGTGAACAATTACATCCAAATTCAGCCCAAAGCATTCAAGCAAAGGCAGAAAACCCAGTGATATTAGTAGAACATTTCCTTTTATTAGCAACACTGTTCTCACACTGTTGTCTCAAAAAAATACAGTTTTAAAATTGACAATCTTGAAGAACACACATCAGCTTCACAGCCAGATGCTGAATTCTGCCTTAAATTTTTAATGTACAAGGTTTTCCAAACAACAAAGTTGTTATATTACTTTCCTCAGAATTCTATACAGCTATGGTGTATAAATTATTTGTGCTGTGTATAGTGTTACTGAAAATAATCCTTAACAGTGAATTAACAGTGTACATATCAAATGCAATACTGTTATTCAGAAACAATGGATACTTCACTCTGTTGTTCTTCCATCTAAATACTTCAAACCACACTAAAGGCCTGAGAATGTTTTAGACATTTTTAATAAATCAAGAGGTCAGACAGTTTATGGATATGAACATGGAGAAATCTGACAGGGATTAGGGATCTGTACAACGAGGCTGTAAATTCACTGATTATATTGTGTTTTCCAGTCAGCACACCTCCTAGAGGATGGCCAGATGTTTTCCACTAGAAAATGGGATGATGCAAGGAAGTGAGAGTAGGAACACATGCTGGCTTCCAGTCTACCTGACAGGCTAGAGAGAATTACTAACTGATCCTAGATAATAATAAAAGACTCCTTATTATCTCCAATACCATGCAAATTCTAGGCAAAAGTGCAACTCCTCTGCCATCTAAACACCTAACTCCATTTTGATTTAGTATCTGTCTGCATCTCAGAAATTTTAGTGGTGGTTTCAGCTATTTAGGAAAGCTGATCTTTTAATCTTTTTTAATCCATAGCATTCTGTATTTCTGTGCTGCAGACATGAAAAGTGTGGTTTTTTCCCCCAGAATAAGTCCCAAGATAGCTAAACAAAAGCCCAGGGCTTCATCACTCTGTCTTCCATAATGTCCTCAGTGACTGTTCTCACAGATTTAGCTGTTATCTGAGCTGCTACCACCACGTGAAAAGATGGATGAACAGCATCCAGTGCTGCTGCCACAGAAGTCCTACTCCATAGATGACAGGGAGCTTTGCTGAAACACGGTGCAGTCTAGACTCCCTGAATCCAATGCCATCCCCTCTTGCCCTGGGAAGCCAGACACTCAACTGTGGCAAAAAGTGACAGCAGAATAATAACCAGGTCACATTATCATGGTTGGGGGAATTAAAACTTACAGAAGTAGTTTACAAAACTCCTGACGAGCTCTTTGCGGTGTCATGAAAGAGATGAGCCCGCTGACTTCTAGAATCCCAGCAGCACACATTGGGCATGGAGCTGCCAATGAATGAGGGTTATTTGTGTCGTGCTTACAAGCACACATCAGACCTGTACAGTAATCAAAAGCCAGCCATCCAAACTCGAGCTGAAATGACAAATAGATGGAATATCTGAAAGGACACGGGCATTGTATTCAGGCAAGTCTGCCTAACATCTATTCTGACGTGACAAAATAGAAAGCTGCAGTCCTGCTCCAGAGGGGTTTAGTGAACAGAACCCTGCACATTTGCTTGCAAATTTGAACCTGAGCGACTACAGCCTCTAAGGGGAAATATCATCTTTCCTTTTCCCTTTTATTGGTTTATTTATCCTCTCTCCTCAGCACCATAACTATACATCCCTTCAGAGGGACTGAATAGCTTATTCTGTAAGCCATGTGTTTTGAAGAAGTTCAGTGCAAATGTTATGATCAGTTTTTCTGATCATTAGAATCAAAGGAAATTGCTGATGAAAAGGCCATGACGCTTTTGGACATGAGATTATGACTGAAAGTCTACAGGTTTTCTTATAAAGAGCAACTATAAGAAGTTACTTTTTAAATGTTGTAACCTGTACCCAAGGCTGATTATTTGAAAAAACATCATGTTATACAGCTGCAAGAGTCATGGTCCAAAGCTCTGTTCCACCACAGGTGGATTGACTCTTGTGTGTGACAAGTGAAACTGATCTCCAAAGACTCACAGGATAACAAACCAGCTCTTTTAATTATACCATCAGCTACTATGACAGTCTCAAAACCAAAGAATTGCCAAAACAATGGAGTGTCTCTAGATGTATCTTAAGAACAATCAATTTTTTTTTAGTTTCTATTGACACATGATTCAAATTAAAACCACAATGAGCTTATGACATGGGAAATACTATTGATATTATTAGAGATTCAAGGATATTCAAGGAATTCAGCTGTTGACAGTACCACTGAAGTTTTCCTTTATAGCCAAGAAATAGAGAAGAGCATAAAGAACTGCATGAGATTACAAATGACAGCTCTGTTATCAAGCCTAGTGAAAAGTTTGTGTTAAATTGTTCGAATAACCCTACTTTAAAATGCCCTCAACAGCAGACAATTAACCACTACTTAGACAGTGCCACTTATTCTAATGAAATTCATGCTCAATACTTTAAAGATCTACAAATAGATGTATCAAAGAGGTTTAGGTGTCTAAATGCCTCTAGTGATGTGTGCCTTTAGCACCTAATACAGACTCATAGAAATGTACCTCAGTCAAGCAAACCTACTAGATACTTAACCTCTGATGTATGACAGCCTATTTTAATTTTAAATTAGAAAATCCTTTTTTTTTTTTTTTAAAGAAGGTTAAGAATGAAGATTAAAAGAAAATGAAATAGGGCAGTTTATATATATATATATATATATATGTATATATATATAGAAAAGTCAGTTTGCACTTTCAAAAAATGCATCCTGATGAAAAATTAATCACACTGTGTTTCTCATTATCTCTGTGAAATAGAAACCCTGTCTTGATAATGTACTGTATGAAATGAACCATGGTCAATACAGGAATTTTGAAATTATCTTTTTTCTTTGCTCCATATTATTTTGGGTGATATATACCTCGGTTTAAACACTCACCTCCTTATGTCTTCTGAATCATTTTGCCATGATCTTGAGAAAAGCCTTTTATCTGACAGTATCAACAGAAGCAGCAGTGGGCTGGGAGTTTGGGCTTTGGCATGAAGGATGTGTTTAATTGCTGCAGGACAAAGTACTAACTGCAGCCTGACACAGCCCAAGACTAAACATGTCTCTAGTCTTAAACCATTAATACATCCTCCCTTTTGGAATTTTCTAAATTGCTGTACAATAATGTTGGGGTATCAAAAAATGTTTTAAAAAGCATGCTTTGGAATTTAAAGCAAATAAATAGTGGTATGTAAGCCATGGAACTTTTATTTCAGCTGTGGTTTCAGTTTATAATTCTAGTTTGATTATTTTTTGGTTGACTGGATTACAGGGAGAGAAAATTGCTTTGCTGCCCTTACAAAGACATGTTAGCACTTGAACAAAGACTTCCCTGTCCTTTGAATTCTTTTGCAAGTGCCATCAAGTCCAAGTTTGTGCTCATTCAGAAAATGTGCACCAGGGCAGCAGTGGGACAGCTGGAGGGGGACTCTTGGAACCAACATGAAGAATGACAGCAGTCAGAGGAGAAGCAAGAGGCTCTGACCTGCTCTGGGAAGCTGGGAGGTGTTCCATGCCAGGTGCTACCCCAGGGCCAGGCAGTGCAGCCATTTGTACGTACAGGAGCCTGGCAGATTTTGTCTGGGTGAACTACATTTCCTAAAATCAAAGCAACTGAGAGAAGCAGAAAGAAGAATATGTAATATAAGGTTGAAATAAGCCTCAGATGTGTGAGGAAGATGTTTGGGGTATTTTTTGCATGAAAATATTAATGCATACATTATAGAGCTTCCTTGATTCCACTGTGTGTTATCTACAGATATTAATTAGGTGACATAGCAGATTTACTTGTTTATTTACACCTCCAGCCATATTAAAACCCTTTCCCCTGACACACCTTACAGTATTGCCTAAGCAGCCAGTTGGGAGTTTCCTATTAACTGATGTTCCTGAAAGCCTGAGGTTCTAATGTCCTACTTCTCAACTGTGCAGAATCCATGGATAAGACTGTGAGTGCTCAGAATTATTTTAATGCAGATGCCAACTAAGTTTAATGTGAGGTCTTTCTCTCTGCAGTGTTTCTTGCAAATCATCTGAGATGACTGCACCTGCAGTGCTTGCTTTAGGTGCACTCTCAGGCCCGTGTAGGTGCAGGTGAGTGAACACCTGCAGTGTGTTGCAGTCAGTGGCACTGCCCTGCTCCTGTTCCCTGCTCACTGACAGATGAGTGAATGAATGAATGAATGAATTAATTAATTAATTAATTAATGAGTTTTCCAGAGCAGCAGAGGAGGACAGATCTTAGAACTCCTTGTACTCCAAATGAATTTAGATTATGGTGCTTAGGAAGCAGTCAGAGATGAGAACGAATTTTTCTAAGACAAACAAATTAAAAGCCCCAGAATTTCAATTCAGCTTTTCTGACACTGAGGCAAGAGGACAACATCAGCACAGGAAATCTGAGTCTCAGGAATATGCTGCTACATCATCAAAAATTCTGCAAACAGTATTACATCAGGCTAGTCCACTCGTCCCTTCACTCCCATCTCAGTAAATAATTTGCTACCTGTTTTCTTGTGTGGGGATGATACCTCTCCACCAATGCCCTAAGCCAATTATGCTATTGTGTTGATAAGAGGAAAATTTCCTGACTCCTTTTGTGGTCAGTGAAGGCTCCAAACCATGAAATTTTATTGCTGTTATTTTAGTAAGAACTACAAGTATCCTGAAATGATCCAGGCTTTTTAAAATTTCAGTTGCAACTTATCCCCATGGCATCAGTCCAACAGGCTTTAAATAAAACGTACAGAGAAATTTTTCCTCTTAGACTCTTTGTAATTTTCCTGCTATTATTTCTAAGGATAACTTGTCCTTGTACTCTAAAAAAGGCAGGCTCATCACTAGGGACCCTAATATTAACAGTGAATTTGAAGTGAAGTATTACCCAAGAGAAACATCCTGTTCTCAGATTTGCCATCTGTTTTGTTTCTACCTGATGCTCAAAGAGAAAGAATCTATTAAGCAGAGCATATATTTAATATTTCTTATGATATGAAATACAAAGTTTTACCAAAATTGTTGCAGCTTCAAAAGCTGCAACGGAAGACTGGAGTTTGGAGCCTAAAGTAAACAAAGTGTTAATTAACATACTTAATAGAAATGGTAATAAAGGGAAAAGACAGAAGGAGAGGAAATGCTGTAGTCCCCACTTAAGTATTCTACATCACACACTCATTCTGAGGGACTGAAGGGCATGAGGGAAAGGGAAAAACCTCGCACCCTACTGAGCTAGGAGTAAAAAGAAGAAGCTGCCTATAGCAGATTCTGTGAGCTGGTCTCATATTTAACCTCAGACAGTTTAACAGCCGTGGCTAATGGTCAGAGCAGGGGAGCTGTAACTCCGTGCAGAGCCAGCCAAAGGGGAGGCTGCACAAGGCAATTAGCCAACCTTGTAATTCAGCTGGGCTTTTACAGCAACAAATATGATTGGTATGGCTCACTATAATCTTAACGCTGCAATTTGTTCTTTAACTTTTGTAACTGTATTCCATTATGTAAATTTGGGTTGTAAGTAACTGCATTTGATCTTTAGAACTTGTCCACTGCTAAGCCTGAGCTCATTGCAACACCAGGAGGAACCCAAGGCTCCTCGAAAGAGGCAGATTTGGTCACTGTCCAGCATCAGGTGCAGAACTCAGTACCCAGGCAGGTGATAAGGTTCACCTGGTTGGGAGTGAACTCATCACTTGATGTGGACACACTGACAAAAATTTACCTAACATAAATTTACCTGAAAAGAGAACTGGCAACAGATATTTAGTATTTCTTAGTGACATGCTTAGTGCTCTCAAATTGCTAATTATTCTGAGGAAGAATGTGAACAAAAGCAGTTCTGGACTGAGCATGTTGCTACAGTCTTGTGTGGAAGATTTTCCTTGGGGAAGACTTACTTATTTAGTGAGATCTTTGGGAGTGAGTTTTGAGCATTCATTTTTTTCACAATAAGCAAATATTTTTGCTCAGTTTGCAAAGGATTCTACAAGCCACTTCAGCCTGTTCCTACACTTCTGCAGAGCATTCCTAGGAGAACAGAACAACACAATTATTTCTGCCTGCGAAAGAGGAAAAACAAGAGTGCAGAGGTTACGGGGGACAACGGGGGCAAAGGTGCCTTGGAGACAGTTATTGTTTCAAGTAGCAAAGTCAGCAAGTGCTTGGTTTCTGTTTCCAGGAGAGCCTGGACGTCGGGTGCTTGGCTTAAGCAAGCATAAGAGGAACAATCAGTAAGGGCTTGTACCTGAAATTTCTGCAGAATCAACAACCTCATCAGCTGAGCTCTAAGCAGCATTCGTGTTGCAGCAAATCTCCCATGGCAAATCACTTCGATAGCACCAGCATTTTCTTTCTCATTGATTCATCTGCCTTGTGTTTCAGCACCTCTTTCTGTTACCAGGGCTAGAAATTAAAATTAAAGAGACTAACATCTTTTTTTCTCTGCTTGATTTCAGGGCAAAGGAAGTGGGTAATCCCAAAAGGGAAAATGCCGTGATTTGTCCTCTTGGAAAAAGATTCCCCCGTGGCAATTCCATGTGTAACTTTTCACACTTTGAATAACAGGTGGGACAGATTGACTTTCACAGTTTCTTTGAGGTGGGATAAGATGTTCTTACCAACTTGAACTTAAGTTCACTCATTTGCAGACCTGAAGAGTTTGCTATCTAGGTGGGTAAAAAGGAAAAGAGGAATCAAGACAATAATCTTTGCTATGACAGCACTGTGCTTGGGAAGTTCACACAGGATTTTGTCCCCAGTTCACCCTCTCCTTCTTTGACATCAAGACAAAAAGCTGGAATATGAAATTCAAACATTTTCCTTCTCTCAGATACATAATCTAAATAATTAAGGTACCTAAAGCACTTGATTCTCCTGTAAAACAGATCCCGTGATAGTTTCAATAGAGAACTCATGCATCAGGATTACTGGAGGAGGTACATCGATGCATTATTCATGGCCACAAAGTGCACACACCATCTTACTCTCAAATGACCCTCATTATTTGGGACATTCCTCATTTCAGATTCACATTTATCTCTATCTCATACTGAGGTTTCCATCTGGTCATTTTTTTCTTTACTGACTCAGCCTGTTACTTTTACGCAAAAATCATTTAAAGCCAAGCTCTAACCAGCTCTTTCAAATAACTTCAATAAATAAAAATAAATATACTGTCTGTGATTACTGAGGAAAGGAAATCAGCAGGCATTTAAAGATTCTACAGTAGTGTTAGAATGAAGCCAAGGTTAATACAATCAGTATTTGTTTCTCTAATAAATCTTCAAATTAATTTTTGATGCTCATAACAAACAAAGTAAATATGAGACCCAGTAACAAGACATATGAAAATATAGATAAATCTACTTATGCAAACTTTAACCTACACAAAGGTGATGAAATCCTTAACCAAAAAAATTATAAAGAACAAATGACAGAAAACTAAGCAGATCCAGTTATTTGAGAGAGCAGAGGACAACAGATGATACAATATTTATAACTGAAATCCACTGTCAGCAGCAACATGTAGGGAATTACACACAAGGGAGGATCACACTAGAGATTTCTTTTTACTGCTCCAGATAAAATTCTCAGCTTCTCAGCTTATTTTGTCTTTTCTACTTATTTTTTCTCCCACTGCATCCACAGCAGCAGAAGTGGGCCAACACTATCAGTTATTATTCACTTGACTGGAGGAGTCTATTTGCTCACACAGCATTTCTGCCCCTTTTTGTTCATTTTCAGTATGTTTTTAGTTATCTTCTAGAAAGGACCAGTAAACCACGGTCATGGAAGAAACAGAAACATTGCTACAGAAAATGCCTTTCTCTCCTTTACAAGAGCCCCTGCTCCTGAGAGCACCCTCTCCAAACTGTGGTGTGTGTGTGTGTTCAGCACAAGCACCACAGAGGTGTATTTCTGCATCTGACTTTCAAGTTTTAATATACCTGTATCTTGTTTAAAGCGACAGACAAAGCCGAGTGAATGGCTGAGTCCCACAACATATTTTATAACGGTTGAGAAGGATTTAATTAATTTAATCGGGGTGCTGTGGTTGGAAGTGCTAGAATTTTTGTGACACACAGAGGCATAGTGTCAGCTTTCAGGATTTTTCTCCTTCACTGGAGCTAAAGAATTGCTTTCTCACTAAAAAAATTCAATGTGAGCATCTGCTTTTCTTAAAATGTTCACACAATGTATCAAAGCGGAAATGTTTTAATCACAGCTTTAAAAGTATATAAAAGCCTTGTCTTGTCATGCCTTTATTCCATCCCCTCTGCAGTAATACCAGCTTCTTCAAGAGAAGGTGTTTCCTCCTCAGGAGTGAGAGCTCTCTGATACCTTCTCTGATGATCAGTCCTACCTGCCAGGTACTCTGAACATGTATGAGGGAGGTGCAGGACTTCAACCTCAACAATCACTGTTTTATTTCACCAAAGGAACAACCATTTGCCAGATAAAAAAACTGCAAATGGAGAAAAAAGAGGATCATTAACACTAACAACTAATACTGAGAACTGAAGCATTATTTGAATCAACGAATTTGAGGTTTTGCTTTTCCTGAACTCAAGAAATTTTCATGAAAGTTAAGTATTAAAGGCCAGTTTTCAATGAATTTTAATTAACATTTCTTTAGAAATGTTTCTTTTCAAGCGTTCTGCAAATTATGGCTGGGTTCTTGTATATGCTCCATCACTGCCTCCTGCAGCATAATTCATCTTTTATCTCTGCAAGATTATGAATGAGTGTTTTGGTCACCTTGGACTTGCCTTTGCCCTTTCCATCCTCCCCTGTGAGAATCTTCAATGTCCTTCAGCATTTGAAGTTCAAACTCATCTTCTTGTTATAAGGAATATTATTAAGAGCTTTGACTGGGATTTCTGCTTTAGATTTCTCAGTTCGATTAATAGAAAATGATCACTCACACTCTCCCTCTCTGGTGATTTGGTTAATTAAATGGTAGAAGCAGCACAAATAATTTCTACACAAGCGTACTTATTGTTTTTAAAATTATGTGAAAATTAGTCCCTTACTAGATGATTAGGGTTTTAGATCTGCTAATGAACAACAATAGTCTGCCATTGCCGTCTTTTAATTTACTTTTAATCACCAGCTAAGTAACAAAGAAATGTCTTTTAAAATAATTAAGACTACATATCAGGTCTCTGTAGGACACCAACAATAAAGGGGTTAACGATGCATCCAGTCATCATGGAAACAATCAAAAAATGTCTTGCTTTAAACAATGCAGAGCAGCTCTCACTCTCTAAATGCATCTGTGCCAGAAAATTCCCACAGCTTTACAACATTTTTCATCCTGTAGAGATCACACACACACACACATGCACAGAGAGACAAAAAAATAATGATGGAAATCACCTATGTAACAGGGCAGAGATGTAAATGAAGATTTCTGTGAAAGGCAGTCACTTTCCTCTGACTCGGCAGAGCCCTTTCAGCACCACAGTATGACCTCAGCTGTGACAATAAGGCACAACAAAAGGTGCCAAACCAAAAACAGCACTTGGAGGCACAGAATGTTTGTTTTGTTTTTTTTTTTTTCTTTCATAATCTTCCTGCACTTGTCTTCCTCACTTGTCTTTAGATATTTAAAACTGACATTTTGAAGGACTGAAAAATAAGTTCCCAAAGCTCTATTCCAAAGATATTTTCTAAAGTGTTTATGACACATAAGAATAAACCTGGTGGTGAGAAATTGTAATAATTTTACTTTGAATCTATTAACTTTTTAGTTACAGTATTGTAGATACATGTAATATTTATGTCTGTTATAAAATTAACCTACTCTAAATCTAGGATGGGATCCTCATTGAGGAGAGGCAGGTACTGCTCTTAAAATTACCAAACCATCTACAGTATTTACAGTAATATTCGCTGAACAATACACGCAGCAAAAAGTTTTAATCTTGATTAAAAAAAAAAAAAAAAGAATTATCCTAAAATTTCGCTATTATGAAGCATCCAAGATATGTATTGGCACTCCAGAGAACTACTACAATCTACTGCCAGTGCTGCCTTTTGAAAAGGGGCTTTCAAGCAGCACAGTTGGACCCATGGGAGTGCAGTCTGTAGAGCACTGCTAGGAGACTGCTACAGGGCCATCTGTGCTCTGGCTGAAAAGGCTTTAGTTAATGTGGAAAACAAGAAAATCCCAAAACATTAATTGCTCTCTTCACAGCTTCCATTTTCATTTAGAGAATTGCATGGAATAATATAAAATTGAGAAAATAATATAAAATTGAGAGCTGGCAATGACCAAATAGGTGACTTAATCCACCTTTATATCAGTAGAAGAAGATTCTCAGCTGGACACTTGGGACAAGAGTGAATGATGGCAGAGAGAGACTCCTGCCAGCTTCACCTTCCCCACCTTCTACAGCACCAGTCCCAGCACACTCCCTCCTTTTGCCCTTCCTTCCTTTTTTTCTCTTCAAAGGCTGGCTCATTTTACACAAAGTCTAAAGTCTTCATGGTAACAGACACCCAGGACTATGTCTGTTTGTACTGTGTAAGAATTTAGGCTGACTGTCACATGAAGGTCTCAGTGTGGCACTATTCCCTGCTGTAACACTCATCTGAATTTTACATTCACTGTGTGCATTGTTTTCTCACTTTCATCCCATTGACTCTAATTAACACTCTTTCAGCCATTTTCAGTAATCCTCTGCCTTGTGGGGTTTTTTCCCAGTTCTCTAAAGACTGTTAAATAGCCCATGCACAATGCTGGAGTCAAACTGATGTTAATTTTTAACTAACTATTTGTAAATCATCCCAAATGCAATCTGTAGTGTGTGAGAGAGAATTTCACCTATTTGCCACTTGAGTCTCCACGTATCCAGACAAATATTAGAGCCATTTCTGAGCTGCACTATTTCACAAAACCTCTGCCCACTGACACCAGAACCTTCCAGATTTCTACAGATTCTACTTTTGGAGAGTTCTGGTTTTTCTGCCCTGCACTTCACATTTTTCTGTCACGGGTCATTATTATGACCAGTTCTATTCTGTGAGGCCCAACATGGTCTTACTATTGCTGCCTTATGATGTATAAACCATATAAAATATGTCATTACCTTTTTATGTGTCTTAAAACCTTTTAAGCTCTTATTTAATTACCTCATTATTGAATGAAGCCTCTTTAAAGGAAACTGCTCAGCAATTCTAGAAAATCAAAGTGCCTATTAGGACCTATAATAGACATTCAAGATGCTAATTTTAAACATCACTTTTGAAAATCTTGACTCAGACACTTGTTTTATAAACATATGAGATTACAGCTGTAGAACAATATCCATAGTAATTCTGAAAAATCAAGCTTCTAACTTTTTAAATAAATACTGCATGACAAAACCTAAGGTATAACTGCACCTTTTTTATAGGCTGGCTTGAAGGCTAAAACAGGTATTTCCTAGAGCAATTCACATTTCACATAAAGATAACTACTATTTTAAATTGAATTAAATACTTGGGAGTTTATTTGTTATTTTTTGCTCTATACATACTTTGAAAATACAAATGCAGTTGAATTTGAAAGATGAAACAAGATGGAAAACTTGGATAAAAATCCCTGCGATGATGAGGTTGGCTCTTCTCAGCTCTGTGTAGCACATGTAATTTCTTCACAGACTTCAACAAGTGAAACATACCAGCTTTGCAGTTATATGTATTTTGTCACCTTCCAACACACAGGGAAAAATTGGGACTCTCCTATACTGGGATGTCTGAAGAACCTTTTCCCTTTTTAAATGTTAATGAGATTCATTATGGTTATGAACCATTAATTTCACCCATGGGGATGTCCTGGGGCAGTCCGTGTCTCTGATGAAAGGCAATGTAAGTCCAGATGCACATTGTCCACCATCTGCACAATGGTCCTCAGTTTCTCATTCTCCTGGAACTAAATGGCTCATGTGTATTCAGGAGACTTCAAAAGTGTAACCAGAAAGACTGAGACTTGGAGTGGTCCTTTTATGCCTTTGATGTACAAAGCAAAGCAGTCTGAACTCATCTGAGACTACTGATGACAGGGGCTGGGCTAATCTTGGAATGATCAAAGCATTCAAAGTCAGTGACATTTGGAAGGAAATTAATGAATCCTTCATAAAGGTTTTAACCATCCTATAAACAGGATAAATGTAGAAATCCTTAGATGGATGGTACCATTAAGTACTGCAAATGTTACTGAAAATAATCACAATGGCGTCTCATTTATTAAGAAACTGTTCCCCACATTCATTTACATTCCACTGAACAGATTGTATGAAAGCAGGTTTTTTTTTTTTTTAAGTCTGGTTAACGTTCTCTGAAATGAGAAATTACACACTGAAAAGCAGTACTTTGTGTGTGCCATGTCAGAGAATTACAAGGGATCATTATCCAATCTTTTGAGACACAGAATTATTACAGATTTATCAATTGTTTCAACTGATGTAAAAGGCCTGATAATGGCACGACGTGCCTGAGTAACAAGAATTACTATAATGAAGTTAAATGCTTTAACTTGTTTAATGATTCTTGTTGGCAATTATTACTTATCTGGGACCAGAGAAGAAATTGTAAAATATGCTGTTATCCTTGATATGATTGCAGGTTAAAGGGTGAAACTATAAATTCAAGGTTGGCATTTGCTTCTCAGAAAAGATTTGTTAACGTTGTTAAATATAGTGAAGTCATATTCATACTGGCACAAGATAAAGCAACCAATCAACTTTTTCAACAGAGAGTTTCTCCCTGCCTTTGTACTGTCTTGCTTTAGTTAATAAAGCAACATGGTGTGTGGGTTACCAGGTCCACCTAATAGTTTTACAAGTATTTTACCTTTTACTCTGCAGCCTCCAGAAGTTCTCATAACAGAATAAAACATAAGTGAAAAACTGCTCTAACTGTAACTAGGCATGATTTTGGCATGTGGTACAAAGAGGAGGAAAAGGAATAATCAAAAAACACTTTTGCCTCCTCTAGTAAGTACTGATATATATTAGTGAAATGTCTTGCCTCCAAGTCTGTATGCAAGTAATTACAAAAAATAGACTGGAAATTATTTGTTGCATTATGAGAGCATTGAACAACAGGAGTACAAATCTGTTGGCAATTTTTGATAAACAGTGTAAGACAAATCTATAGGTTTAGTTAAATGACCCCTACTAATATGGGAGTTGAGACCACACACCACCATCATCTAAACTTTTCTTTTTCCTGTGTATAATCGTAAGCAAATTTTAAAAACCACTTTTGTCACAGATGTTTAACTATTTAAGTTTTGTCTTGTTAAAAACAACAGCTCTACCATTATTAAAGATGGAGTCTTTTTGAAGTTTTCAAACAAGATTTTTAAAGTGCAAGATCTTTTTAAGTTGCATATTAATACCCCAAGAGAGCATGGATGGACACCCTGTAAGAGCAAACTGCTTAGCCAACAAACTGCCCTTCAGTGTGGTGATCAGGCTCTTGTAGCCCTGGCTGTCAGTGCCTGTGGGTGATACATCAGTATTTACATGAAGCATACACATTTCAAAGTTCCCTGGTATGCTGAATTCATTTTTAATGGATGGATTTCAGTCTATTTCATCAAACCTTTCTTATAATTCCAAAATTCAAGAATTGATTTTAAGACCGTATTAAGAATAGGATATTCTAGCGAAAGGATCTAAAATTTTTGCAATTGTTCAAAACTAGAGAGTCTTGCAGGTTGACCCTCCAAAAATGAATGGATTCTCACATCATAATGCTGTTCTGTTAGCCCAATCATCAGCTTTAGGATGAAATCCTTAATAACTTTACTTGCACTCAGGTATGTTTCTCTGATTCCAGGTCAGTGAGGCTCAGGTCAGTGAGCCCCTCTGGGTTCATTTCCACATCATACTTGGATAATTTGTTTTTGGGGTTTTTTTGGTGGGGTTTTTTTTGGGTTTTGTTTGTTTTTTTGTTTGTTTGTTTTTCTCACAAATGATCAATTGCTTGATTTGGTCACAATCAGAGGATCACAAGACATTTCAGGCTGGAAGGGACCTCAGGAGATCTGCAGTCGAAACTGTTGCTCAAAATAGGGACAGCTCTAATGCCAGCCTAGGTTCCTCAGGGTTTTTCCAGCCTCATATTCAAAACCTCCAGGAACAGACTGCTCAACCTGTTTGGGCAAACCTCCAGTGCCTCAGGATGTCAAAGCTTTTTTTTCTTATTTCCAGTCTGAACCTCTCCTGTTTCAACACGGGCCCAATGCTGTTCTTCCAGCCATGCACATCTGTGAAGGTGACACATTCCTGCTGTCCCCAAGGCTCCAACAGGCCCTCACTGATCATCTCCAGAGCCGTGTCTTCTCCAGACTCCCAGCTCCCTCAGCCCCTCAGGGCAGGGCACATGCTCCCACCCCTGACAATCTTGGTGGCCCTCTGATGAACTTGCTCCACTTTAGCAACACCTATCCTGCTCTGAGACAGCCCTTGCTGAATTTTGCTGAATTTCATTAGGTCTCAGTTTCCCATTCTCCCAGGCTCTTCAGGTGCATCTGCACAGCAGCTCTGCTGAGGGTAAGGCACATCAATCCTTACCCTCATTTCAGTTCAGCTAGAAACTTGAGTTTCTCTCATCTCCTCCATGTCAACGGAATGAAAATTACTTGACTCACTTAAAAAAAATAATAATAGAAGGGTTTCTTTAATCCCAGACTTATTTTTTGTCAAACGCAGTTAAAGATCTGACAGAAAATTAGCATTCAGTATGGAACAGAAACAACAGACACATGGGAGAAAGCCTTCTCTGTGCTCAACTGCAGCACTAAATTTATTTTTGAAAGAATCACTATCCTGTTCCTCAGTAAAAGGCAGTAGAAAACAAGGGGTTGCATAACATAAAGACATATTTTTGATACTTAGGCAGATTCCTCAGTCAGCTTTTATAATGCAACAGTCTTTCCACAACTTTTAATGCACCTGGTACAACTTATCTTCCAATGGACCCATTGCTCTTCTCTTTCACACTTGTGTTTCTCTTCAAAGGTTGAAGGAAAAAAATATTACTTTGAAATGTCAAAGTGACTCCAACTGTACATACACATATGTTTGCAAGGCTCGGAACACTGAGCAATCTGATC
Organism: Anomalospiza imberbis; assembly: GCF_031753505.1. Lineage (NCBI taxonomy): Eukaryota > Metazoa > Chordata > Aves > Passeriformes > Viduidae > Anomalospiza > Anomalospiza imberbis. The sequence goes on from NC_089695.1 coordinate 6,190,201, forward strand.
AGTATTTAACAGAATTCTCAAGATCTTCGCTCAGCTCGAAGTGCCGTCATGGTTCATTCCTGCTTCCTGAACCCACCTGCTGTAGTTTCAGATCAGGAAAGTCATCCTTTCCCCATTTTAAATTGCAGTAGAAAGCACAATTATCATATTTTTCCTGAACTCAAAAGATTAAAAAAATATTTTTGTTTCCAGTTTTTCTGGGGGAAGAAAAATAACCATAAACAAATGAAAAGGAGAAATAAAAGGGTAGTGTCTTAGCAATTTTACCTGAGAACTATGCTGGAGCATTAATTGCAGTGATCAGGATTAATAAAAACAAAACACAAAACCTGAGAAAGGTGGCTATTTTCAGAGTTGGCACCAATTCAGGAAAGCCAGGATTGCATTGCCAAATGTAGTCAGCTTTATACCTGGTAGTGTTACTGCAATGATGACTATTCAACACATTGAGGTGTAAAATTTACAGCCAAACACATTCTCATTAGTCTTTTTTTTTTTTTTAATAACTAAACCAATACAAGGAACCATACCTCCACCAGCGAAAAAGACATAATCTGTTTTTCCATTTCTGCACCAGAAAGAGAACCTGGGCATGAACCTGTTTCACTCCTATTCTCTCTCTGCTTCAGCTCTCACCTGTAAATTCTGTTTCTACAATTCCATGATGCTGCTACTCCTTTGTTGAGGCTGATTTTTTAACTCTGCTTTTCTGCAGTGACAAGCTTCCTTCTAGGTGTTTATGGAAATATGTGAAATATGTCTATAATACTCATTCTGTTCAGTGTGACTGATACACTTCAACACTGCAGTTTACCAAAGGAAATGTCAGCCTTAAATTTACAAAATAAATATGGTTGATGTTAAGTTTAGAGTAGGAATGAGACACGTGGAGATTCATAGCACTTGTGAATCTCACCCAGGTGATCTTGCCAGAAAGAAATCTGCATTAACCAGGGAGCACAGGCAGGGATACATTTATAGCGTTTTTTCCTTTTTGTCTTGCTTTGCAATTGGAACATAGAGAAAATGAAGCTTAAGTTCAATTAGCTACAGTAACCTAACATACAAGTGTTATTACTGTATTTTTTTCTCCATATGTAACTTCTACTATTTTGGTTACCTGTGTATAACACTCAATTGGGGAAAAAAAAAGGAACTTGAAATGTAATTAACCTGATTGCAATATCACCCATTTCATTATTTTCAACAAATAACAATCCAAGAAGTTATTTGCTGGAGAAATATGTAATACAAGAATTAATACAATTATATTTGAGGATTTGGCATCCATTCACAGTTGAAAGTACAAATAGAAAACAAAGTGAATGGGAATTAAATTATTTGTGGTAATTATTAATTCGACTGTCACCTTGCTATTTTATTCCCTTTAAATATTAAATACGGTTGATTTCATTCTAAAAATGGAATTAACATTATAGCCATTCACTAATAATCTCTGACAACTAAAAGAAAAACAATCACTTTTCTACAGCTTCATAAAGGAGTAAAGGGCTCTTTTGTTCTCATGTCAAGCTTTGCATGACGACAGAAACTAATTCTGTTTGTGTGCAGTTGGGAAGATACAATTCTGATTTTTTATGACACCTGTTTATCACACTGAAAGAGAAAAGAACTGTACTATTTTCCTCCATAGGTTTACTTTACAGCAATGTTTCTTCAAGAAGACGAGACCAGTGACTTTCCAAATGCTGCTAACAGAGGTTTTATGTGTGCTCACCAAATAAAAAGGTTTTTAACTGCAGAGGGAAGTGGTTGGTACTGCCTGGGCCACAGCAACATTGAAATGAGATTTGCTGCTTTGTGTAATCTGTTCCATTTCACAAGAGCCCAGGAGTGCAGGACCAACCCTCCCAACTTTCACAGGGCTCTGGAGCTGACCTGAGGAACACAAAGGACCTCTTGCAGCACCAGGTGAGGGGGGATCTCCTCTGAGGAATGCCCCTTCCTGTGAGATTGGAATTAAAGCTGGCAGAGGATATGGGGATTTTTGTTGTTTTGGTTTGTTTGTTTGTTCTTCATTTTTATTAAAGAGATTTGTATGAAAAATGGAAAGAAAATTTCAGGTAAATCATAACTGTTAATTATTTTCTTTAACATATCAGAAAAAGAAAGACCACATAAAAATATTCAGAAAAAATGTTACATATTTAACTGCACAGTTAGTATGAAATTAACCCAAAACTCCTTAATTTTTTGCACACTACTTTCCTAATCCAACAAAAATATGAATTAGATCATTACCTTTCCTATGGCCTAGTTCAGCCTCAGAACTCAAAACCTGTAAGCACATTTAAGGTGTTTTGTAGTTTTTTATATATTCAAACTGAAAATATTATAATATTCTCCAGTTTTATAATATTCAGGACTTTATAAGTAAAATCCAAGTCTTTCCAAATATTAGGGGCCTTTAATAGTTTATCCTAATTTGTTTTAAATGTCATTTCCGTATGAAACATGCCTGTTCACTGAAAGTCATTGAGACTACTTATCAAATAAGGGAAATAGAAACTTTCTAGCTGGCTGCTCCTTTCACAATGAAGATTTCATATGTCATATTTTCATTAAAAGTTATTTCATGTTTATGCTTGGAGGAAATTCTTTTTTGAGGGGGACTTATTTTGTTCCTGACTTAAAAATCCACTCCTGACTCTTCAGTATTTTTCATATATTCTAGTTTGCTTAAACTCTCCAGAAAGAAGTCTGGGATGTTGTCTTTTTTATGTCATCACTGTAGGAAACCTTGTTTAATGTTGAGAGTGAATTCTGACTTGCCCTATTACTGAAAATGTGTATTTACAGCTGAATGAAAAAGGACAGCATTATGTGACTTTCCTTGGGTTTAAAGACAAAATCTTCTAAAGAAAGATTTCTTTACTTTCCTAACAAATAAGGTCATGTGTGAGTCCTTTATAAATGTCTTTATCTTAGGCATAGAAATCAATGTTGAAGTTACTTAGGGTAAAATTATCAAATATTTGCAGGTTAAAGATGTTTCTGGGCCTGTAGAGAGTTACTGTGATTTGTGATGTATGAAACCTCCTGTTAAACATCCCACCAGTTATTTCCCTTGTATTTTACAAAATCTGTCTCTTCATCCCATTTTCAAGGGATTTTAGCTCACAGGAGCCTAAAGGCACATTTACAGTAGTCAGTGGAACTCCAGTTTGGGGCACTGTAACACAGCAAACACCCCCTGTAAATTCAATGCAGGGAAGCATAGCTGGCACTGGGCTGTGCTATGCTGACCAATGGTTTGGGTTCCAACTTTTACCTGCAGACAGCTCAGCTGAGGGTGCCAAGTGATGATTCATGTTTGGAATTATTTATATTTGAGTCTGTATACCTTCTTGATAGTCGCTGTAGGTTTTCAATGAACTGAGAGAGAGAATTCTCAAACGTGTTGAATGTATGACTCCAACTGGAATGCAAAAGAACATAGTTTACATAGCTGATTAAAAGTTTAAGATATTCAAAACTTTTTGGGCTCTGAGTAATTTTTAAAATGTGATCTCAACTGCTAAATTATAAGAGACATATAGAACTAGAAAAAATTATTGATATTTGTGGGTATCTAAGAATATTGATGCACAGTCTGAAATATCCAAGGCTTGAATCAGAGAGGACAGAAAAATAAACAATAATTTACATGCTCTTCCTTTTGGAATTTACCACCTCACACATTTGAATGTAGAGTTTGGAGTTTCAGCATCTTAATATTACTAATGGATGTCAGCTCTGTCACTGACCTTCAATTCATTTAATCTGTTCATGTATCTGATCCAGTTCTGTAGAATGAGAAAGTATTTCCACTGCATCACAAAAAATTGTGAAGATACCACAGTAATGAATGTGATGGCCTCAGCATACTGTTAATAGAGTACTGTTTGTTTTATATCTCCCAATTTACTCCCTTGTTTTAACTTTCCTTCTAAAGTTTCCTGTTATCCACATTGTCCCTTCCTTCCTTTTTTTTTAATCCATTTACACTTTGCCTCCCTTAGACATTTTCCCATGTACCCTCACATGCACATCAGAGTCAGGATAAACTTACTAGCCAAATCTTGATGTTGCTGTTTCCTCTTAATAAAAATAAAGTCAAATTATTCATTCCTGTTTTATTCCTTCCCTTATTTGCATTGTGTATTTCAGATCCATTTAGGTATCAAACAATGAGGTAGTAGGTGCTGCATGAAGACTTTAATATTTAAACCCTGCAGTCATGACCTGGCCCACTGGAATAGCTGCTGACAATTTGCTACTGTGACACTGCTATGCAATGGCTGTTCTGGGATCTGGGACTCAAACATTAGTGGGAGAAATGGAAAGATGAAGCATCCACAGATTTTGAAACACTTCCAGCTTTCTGTTCCTGATATTCAATACTGAGGGGTGTAGAGGGTTGGTTCTGGCTTCCCTGTAGTGCACAGAGACCCACCTAGGGACTGATTTACCCTCAGCTAGGCTTGGGCAGGATAGTAACATCATGCAGCACAAACTAGATTTATAAACGTGCCAGAGAGAAGCACGATTCTGTTTGTATTCAAATAAAGAATCCCTGACACATACCATCTCCTCCTTCTTCAGATTCTCCCCTTAACCCCACTAATTAGGGTGTGATCCCAGTTGTCAAGGCTGTTTGATATGGGAAATTTGATATGTGCCCCTTTGCTGATCACAGCAGTTAGCTGCAGACCTGACCCAGGTCTCTCCTCTAGCAGCATATGACTCTTTCTTACATTTTCTTTCTAGCTTGTAATAGGATAAAGTGATGCTCCCAACCTCACTAGATTTATTATTTATTATTAAACTACTTCATGTTTGTAGTAATTAAAACAAATACTAGTTTGTATTACTACAAACATGAAGTAAATCATGAACACAGAAAGAAAAGCATGTCTTGTCATCCCAACATGACAACAGAACCTAACTCTCCTTTCAGCTCATCGTTATGTGAAATGACCAAGAGATAGAAGTCCACACATGGAATCTAGCAGATCACTGCCAGCTGACTTGAAAAGTACAACTTCATGTAAGTCAGATCTGCTGAATCCTGCTGGGACAACTGCAGAGACTACTGCGGAGCTACCACATCATGCAGCTGCTCATTCTGGCACCTCAAGTGTGTAATTCAGAGCACAGACCCTAAGCTCCATTGGACTATGAACCTCAGCATCTGAAGGATAAATGCATGGCCCATTTTGCCTTTGTGATATGCAGGCAGTGACCTCTGCAAAGATCAGATGGGTCAGGAGCAGGGAAAGCATTACTGCTGCTGTTTCAAGTAAGGTTTGGTAGGCAGACTCATTTGCTGCAGCCCAAAGAATCACTCAAATAGAATGACACAGATTACAAATGACAGGTAAAAAATTCTGTTTAGAAGAAAAGAAACATATTTAGCTCATTTTTAACAAAACTAAATTCAAGGAATTTTCCTTTACTTAATGCACCTATTTGCTGCAGAATATTTGGAATATTTTTTAATTTTGATGCCTTCAGTTTACCTGAAATATTTTGCAGCTATATTATTGCAATATATATCACGAGTTTCTACAGTTTTATCAGATCTTTGCTATTTCATTGCAAACTTCAGAGAAGATGAAAATAAAAGCCAGGATTTATCAGTGACTTGCTGCTGCCTCATTATATGGAAACACATTTTTTTATAATAATGATATGTCAGCAGCTTGATTTACTAATCACATTCAATATCTAGGGACAGGGAGGGGTGTGTGAGCACATATGTACATGTATATTTGTTCCAAAATTTGCATTTTATCCAAGTTAGCATTGATTAGCAATTAAATTTTCAACAGCACTTGTAAGGAATAATGTGGCTGAATCATTAAATACAATATGGTACCTTTACAAGTTGAAATCTACAGCTCTGTCTAGAAAACAAGATAATAATATTATATACTACATTCAAATCTAATAATATTGATGGAATCAGTTACTTATTTCCATGAATAAATAAGTACAGTCAGATAACAGAAATAATAAAACTCTGCAACTCCTTAATCATGCGAACTACACAGTATAATCAAAATAATTTACAAAATATTGACTGAAACCCATTTGTTTAACAAGTTGCTTAGCCAGTCCATCCAAACTCAGAGTCACTGCCAAAAGATTCTGGGTCTGTAACAAATGTAATTTACAGCAAATGTTCACACTGCTACACTCAGAAAAATAAGATATCAATCATTTCATTTTTATGCATCAGTTTCACTTCAAATTTATCTTAGCAGCAACCACAATCTGCCCTTAAACCAGCACAGTCTGGGCATGCTGGTTAGCAGGCAAACCCCATCACCCTGGCACCAGAGCTGAAGCCTGAGATGGCAAAAGGCCACTGGCTGAGCTGCCCATTTCCACACTGTCCAGGGTCTGGACGTTCTGGGGATGGAAAAGCTTCACGCTGCACGGTTTGCTCGGCGTCACTCACGGTCCACGTCATGAATGGCTGCAGAGATTCAGCTCCCAGTGAGAACAGCTTTCCTTGGAAAAGCCATCTTGGTGATTCCAGGGAGAACTCGCTCCTTTGGTGCAACCACACCTGCAGGAAAATTCCCTGGCTATTCTGTTAAACCATTGACATACTCATTTCTTTTATCCTACTGACCTCTTCTGAAATGTGGCTGAATTTGCTCAGTGTGACATCTGCACAGTTTGTCCCACTAATTGAAAGACTAGATGTGACTTATTTCCCTGAAGACTGTCTGCAGTCAGCAAGCAGGAACAAACTTCAGTCATTTCTGATTGGCTACATTTCAAAATCATGTCCCATATGTACCTGGGCTGTGTTTTCTATGTGCCACTCATTTCTTTTAAGCTGACATTTTCATTTAGTTATCTCTGATCGGCTGAGACAGGCCAAGAGATCCAGGTGCACTTGTGCCTGATGTGTCCCCCCCAGAGAGCTAAGGTACAAGTGAAGCTCCTACCTACCCCCAAGTCAATCCATATAGCAAAGAAATTACAGGTTTCATGTCAAGTAAGAAGATGGGGAAAAGCACTCCTAATAAGGACAGATGAACTTATATGAACTATATAATTTGTCTTTCTACAGAATGTATCCTGAATTTTAAGCTCATTACTCACCAGCATCTGTTTCTGGCTCATTGTTTAAAAAAATCAAGCGACCAAAAACCACTAAGGAAATACCCTCATTAGGAGAAAATTGAGACAAAGAGAAGAATGACCTTCTCCCACATTTGATGATGCCTGAGCCAGGAAAAACATTATTTGAGCCTCAAAATCCAACTGAAAAACAGGAGATCTGAAAATGCCCTGGAACTGAAGGGGACATACATGATTTCAAAACTGTCCCAGTGATCAAAGATGAGGTTGTCATGAGTCATTCTAGCAGATGAGCTTTTCTTCTTGACTCTGAAGACTGACAGACCTACTGGCAATCTTGAACAAGATTTGCAATCCTCTGCACTTATCTGCAGGAAAATGCAGTACAAAGGGGACACAGACTCTATTATGATATTTTGGAATCAGTATTAGACTCATATTTCAGCTGAAGAGAAAAATGGGAGTTGATGACAGATGGTAGTGGAGAATTGGCAGGAACAATTAAGAACTGAAGAAGGCATGGGAAATGTATTTTTTGTCAAAATGCTTCTCTGTAATTAAGCAATATGTGTCTCTTGACACAATTTCAGTGCATAGATATGTTTTAAGACCTGAGAAGGTAAAACAGGCCAAGAAATTCTTGGGTTTTTTCTGCTAAACTTGAAAAAGGTCCAGTAGATCTTTGTTAACATAGCAGGTTTTGCCTGGTGAATTCCAAGAAACTGAAAAGACACAGCAAAACATTTTTAGATGCGGAAAATATAATCAGTAACTTCTTCTCCCTTACCCCACTTCATCATAAGTCCTGATACTTCCACAATATCTGTGAAATTTATAGAAATTTAATATATGGGTTTGCCAGTTAAACACATGTTTTAAATCATGCCTCTTTTCTGCAAGGACACTTCTGGTAGCTTATACAGCCAACCAAAGCAAGGTGGAAATGTTTAGTGAGAGTTTTAGCGTTCTTCCTTTTGCAATGACTAATCCTGGCAAGCAAGTTCGATGCTGAGTTCACTTCTGAATGATGTGGATTGACACTTCACATCTGAAAATTACTCACTGCTAACAATGGAGGAAGCTGAAGTGGTGTTTCAGCTGAAAGTATGGTGACAGAAAACAGGACAGGCCCATTTCAGGGAAAGGTTTTAAGCGGATGTTCTTGTAGATGGGTTTTTTTTTTTTTTGTCTTTGGCTTTACACCTATTTCAATTTTGCTCAGCTAAATGACCACTGCACTGTTGAGACATGTAATTCAGACTTCAACTATGTCCTAATAGGGACCATCAGCAAGGATGCTAATTGGTGTCAGATGTGATTAGACCACTGCTTTGCAGGAAGACTACTGATTTGTTTTCCTCTGCTTCTTTAAGGCTGAGAATTTAGCCCCAGGTGACTCAGCACCCTCACCTGAAGTAGGATTCAAAGGACTAAAATCATTAGAACTTATCATCAAACCTTCTATTCCATCTGCTAAGGCTTTGTTTCCAAGATGAAGTTACATATTGTTTTTTATCATTTAGAAGTGACAGAAAATGTAGGTATCTTTTCCTGAAATTTTATGGTCAACTGCAACGGAGAATTTTTATAGAAAACAATACAGAATTGTGATGCATTGTTGATTATACAATAGCCAAACATCGATCCAAGCATTTTCCCTTTTTAAGCCCAGAAAAACAGAAGCACTCTTACTTTACAGTAGTGACTGCTTTTGTATTGCCTTTCTTTTCAAAGCACGTACATAAATAAATAAGACACATCTCTCCTCATGCCCAACATTTAAAAGTATATACAGGAATTGTGGGCTACAGAGCACTGCAGGTGAGTATTTCAATGCTTAAGACAACCTTCTCCTCTCCTGCTTCCCTCACCTTTTCATGATTCAGCTGACACACACAGAAGCCACAAGCCTCTTACAAAATGTGCTCTACATGATATTCAAAGAACAATGCACACAGCCTTGAGACTGAAGACTCAGAATTCAGCAGATAATAGCTGGAAACCTCTGTTGCCTTGTTCTTGTTTTTTTTTCTGAGAAAACTGTACCAAAAATAAAAGCAGATTTGTTCCAAGAAGACTAGAGTCAAGATTTGTCCTAGAAGGCAAATGTGGAGCTCGGGTTGATCCACAATTCCAGAAAACAGGGGAGCTGGGGGGAGCTAATAAAGGTCTTCTTTTGGATGGGAAATGTAAAGAAACCATGACATGAAGAATGGAGAAATATCTAAATAATGAGATGCAAAAAAGGTAGCAGAGACTGTTTAAGAAAGCAAAAACCTGGACGTAAAGGAATGAATTCCAGAGAAAAAGGCTTGAGAGTAAAAGGAAATTCAGTAGTGTATTGTGGGAAGGTGGAACACAGCCCACAAGGGGCTGGATTATTTTTAAAATAATTCGGAGTCAAGTCAGACCTAATCACCATGTACTTGTTTTGGACTGTGCTCTGCTTCATAGCCCATTTGATGAGTTCCCTTTGCTTTCTATTCAAGGCAAACCAGTGATTGAATCTGGCACACAGAGACACAAAGTGGGTGAGGGGTGCAGGAGAGAAGCTATTTTGTTCTCTGTCCATTATGCTGTGTTTACAGGACCTGACACTTGAAACGAAACTTTAAAATACATCTCTGACTTGACAAATGTGAACATTACAACACTGAAGACATAACCACAGCTTAGAGAAATGGGTGAAGAGGTTATATTTTAATTTTTTCTTCTCTCAGAACTACTTTTGCATTTGACAGAGAATGGTGAGGACAAAGGCAGCAGTGAGTGGAACTTAGCACTGCCATAACATTTAATGTCCCATTGGATGAAAAACAATTTTGGGATCTCTTTGTGCAGGAAAAAGTCTCAGTGTAAACTCCTCAATGGAAATCCCACAATATTATACATTTCATTGACTTTGAATTCAAGGGCAGTCTAAAGGCTGCTGTCTGCACTCATGATGTTTGCAACAAAAATGCCTGCTGGCCCTTGGGACATGCCCAGGTCACTGAAAAATAGCCAATACTGTGAAAAGAAATGGTAAGCCCAATTCTCAAATGGACCATTAAGTTTCTGAGCCCTTAGGCCTGGTTTCAAAGCCTTAATGTTGGCCCAGCCCCACCTAATGACTTCAACAAGTGCTGGCCTGTGCTGATCACAAGCACAAGCACTAATTCAGGGTCAGAGAGGGGCTCTCAGCCATTGCTCACCTGCTCTGCTCCCACAGCATTTCATACAGCATCTTCTGGCAGCTCTAGATGATAGTGCTTGAGGGGACTTGCAAGTTTGACAAAAAAGTTGGTGAAATTGATTGGTATTTAGAGTTTAGTGGTCTCTGATGAGTATTCCTGTGCTTCCCTGACTGATTTTGATGAAGTGCTTTTATTTGTCTTTCTACCGAGAGACTGCAGATGAATTTGCAATAGAGCAGCATGGCTCCTGTTTAGCTTTGTCAGGCACCACTTAGCCATGTTATAATTTATTTTCCAGGAAAAAATATTTCTCATGAGAGCTTCAGGCTAACACAGTTATAAAGCACCTGGCTACCGTTCAGCTTCGTGTCTGAAAGCAGTTTCATTTCCATGCATAAACAGAAAAATACCAAACTGCTGAGGAGGAAGAACCAGAAGCTCCTCCAGCTTCATGTGCTGTAGGCACACGGGTCTTCTTTGGAGTGGCATTTAATTAAATCAAACACCACCTCAGTACCACAGTTAGCAGTGTCAAGGCTGAAACAGGCCCATGCAGAAAGTGACACTGCTGTCACTGGTGGTGATGCCACAGCAGGCTCTGGGCAGGGTTATTCATTTAACAAAGCAGCCTCTCGACCCATTTCTAGCTTGAGGACTGACTGTTCTACATTTTTGAATAGATTTAGACCTGTATTTAACTTTGACATACTGTGTAATAGAGCAATCTTTACCTTGCTTCAGCTTTATTTGGTGAGAGCCCTTTTTATTCAGAGTGCAATGATTGTGGTGTTTGTTGGGGCAGTTTTGTTCCTATTTTCTGCTGAATTATAGTGATTAGTGAGCAGTTTGAAAGCACAGAGCTCAAAGATCTTCTCTGTTTTGATCACCATTACTGTTATTCAAGAATAGGCCCAAGTCTGGTTACAGGATGAATGTAAATATCAATTTAGTTTCACTGCACTAACAGAAACTGTTGTACTTTTCCCCCTGTGTTTTCTTCATACTCTTTATCTTATTAGAATGCAGGGAAAGGAATGTAGTGACATGCATATAATTAAGACAAAGTTTTTCTAGAACATGCCACTAATCATAAAATGTGATTTCTAGAGTGATTTATAATTAAAAGAGCATTTCTGTTTGTCTTGCTTAATTCTTGCTTTTTAAGAAAGAGAGGTGAAGATCCAATGAGAAAATGGAGCTTGTTTGTAGGGAACTGCTCTCATTGCCAGTTTAATCAGCTGTGATGTTTCATTAGCAATGACTTAACCAGAGCAGACAATGCTTACCACAGCCCCTTGCCCTATAATCATTGCATATTACTACTGTCATGTGGGGTTTTAGCAATTGTTCACTGAGTGCTCTGCAATATTGACAACAGGAAACCGCAGGCCCAGGCTTAGATTAAATAATTTACAGCCTCCAAAATGACAACAGGGTAGCTTGGCCAAAAAAAAAAAAAATTGAAATTTTGTAAACTTTGGTATAAAGAGGATGAAATGCCAATTCTAAAATCAAATTCAGACAATTCCCTTTTCATAGAACATGTTGAGCACTCCCATCCATCTGTACTGAGTAATTACATTCATTCTGTCTCTTATAACTCCCAGACACTTTCAGGAGCACTAATTCAGCTGACCTAAAATTGCTTATTTATGCACTGGTAGCATATTGTGCTTATTGCCACAAAGCATCCACCCTTGTTTTAACTTTAGCCACAGAAAGTTACTGGCAAATGCTAAACTGTGAGATATTAAAAATTTGACTTCCTGATGTGGTGAGTGATACACACACAGATTCTCCAAATGCTTTTTTTTTCTGCTGAGGGGAAAATGCAGATTTTAAAAGAGCAACGTGATGGAAATGAATGTGAACTGGTGAGCAGGAGAAGGAGGGATTGTGTGGAGCTGGATGGAGCTCTGGTTGTGATGTGAGCAAGAACTGCAGAGGCACTTTGCTGCCCTCGTGCTCTGAGCACGCAGGGGATGCTGGTGGGAAGAAAACAGGGCTGGATTTGAAATCCTGCTTCCCAACAAACTTCTGATGAACTCTGAAGCAGATTTCTCTTGCTCTATGAGACTCAGTTACTCCTCTGCGAAATGACAGTAATAGCACTTCTTTATCTTCAGGAATAAACAGAAAACTAGAATAAACAATAAAGTGGTCAGACATCATCACCAGGAGGACAGGGTAACAGTAGCAGTGTAACCCAAGGAAATGTTTCTATTCTTCTCAAGTAAATTCAAATCTAACTGGAAAAAGCATTTGACATCTCCGGGTTTAAAATAGAAATGGAAAGAGGATATTTGGGCATAATTTCCCCTCAGAAAATAGGATCCATATCATTTTGCTCTGACTTTATAATTCTCATAGCTTATTATAATGTATCTGTCCTCTTTGATTTGTATATTGGAACATACAGTGCAATTGCATATATTTGTAGAAATAGGCTTATTATTGTAACAACTCGAGGGAATCTTCTGAATTAAGGGAAAACATTTACATTGGAACAAATTACATTTTACCAAAAAAACTAATTGTTACACTGAGAGCTGTATACAGTTGTAATTGAGCTGTCCTAATTACACACGTTGCATTATTTAAAAAGAGGAACATTGTTTATTTGCAATATCCACTGCTTATTTACAGTTGCATATTTGAACAAGGAGCAAGGAGTTATTCCTACAAAGCAGCAGAGAGATTGTTATCTGCACAAAAACACAAAATTAATTCAGTAGAGGAAATCTACTCTCAAACAGAGCAAGAGAGAAATTCCTCCTGAGGCAAGATATTCTACAATTGTTTCTATTCTGTATAATTAACAAAGCACTTACCATCTGCAGTGATTGACCTGTCAGATCTGCTCCTCTGAGATAATTTCAGTGACATTTAAAAAAAATAGTGTGAATAAAAAACCCAGACATATTTAATTTGTAGGGAATGGTGTTACCCTCTAAACAGAAATTGAAAACACTAAAGATGGCATTGGTTTACGATGCCTGCTGATTAACCCCAGCAGCCCTGATCAGAACAGTTCAGCTCAGGTATTGGTGGGATACCTTTTGCTGGATATCATAACAATGACCCTATTTCCTCTCCTATTTTTAATTGTGCAAATGCCTCTCTCTGAAAAGGCAACTCAGAAAATTCATTTATTTAGACAAATACACTAAATAATGTTTATGCTCCATATTAAATGGAATTATTGGGAAATTTCATTTTTAAGAAAAGATTATTTTCTCTTGCTTTGCACCTTTGTTGCACACTTACTTTGACACAACTAATTAGTGTATTAAGTTATCCAATATGCTACCAAGCAGCAGCGACCAACGTCCTTTTTACCCCAAGAGTGTGAATATCTGAGTACATTGAAATCCAGCCCAGTACTGTTGTGTTTATAGAAGGAAAACACTCCTTTGTCTATAGTTTTAAATTAAAGCTACTAAATCTGAACAGCAAAATTTGTGGATTACCTTCATCTCCTTAACTATTACTCCTTTCTCTTCCGGTATTACATTAAGCATTGATGCTGCAAAAACGCTTCTCCATTAACAGCCTGTAATTTTTTTCCTCCACAAACCTGAATTTCTTGCAAATGTTATTTAGAGACATGTAAAATACAATTTTATCCAAACCCATACACACTTTTGTCCCACCAGGTTTTGCAAGTGATCTTTTTAAAAGCAGCACAGAAAAAGAGATGGATGTTGTGTGGCATGAGAGATGAATGCATCTTCAGTTCTGAGGAACAGCTATTGAAGTTTCAGATTGGTAACGATCACAGTCAAAATGATATTTTAATCTTGGTACACAGTAGGGAATAGACAGTTACTGCACAGTTCACTAGAATTTTACCCCCCTTTGACACATGAAAGAGCAAGTAGTCTGACTTTTCATCTTATTTCAGAAGAGATTCCCTTCTGGAGGTGGTCCAGTCAAGTCCAGACACTGCTCCTAATACAGAAACTTTCAGTTCTACAGTAAACGCGACTGATCTTTTATCTTTGATTTTAGTTCATTGCCACAAAATCAAGATGAATTTATTGAAGTGTAAGGTTAAAAAACTGCATAAATGAGAACTCCTACAGTAACAGTTGTTTGTAAATTATTGATCAAGGAATTTTTTACAATATGAATTGTAAAAGGGCCATCAAACTTTCCTAAAGTACCTTTGACAATAAATAAAAAGTTAAATCTTTTTTTCTTCATTTCAGAGAGATTTTTGTGGACTTTTTTCCCCAATCCATCTTGCTAGATGCACCTTGCTATTTCCTCTTGATTCAGTAGCAAGGAATAGAAAGAGAAAAGGATATTTCTGGTTTTCCTATGATCCCAGTTCTTCAAAAATATGTTGTTTGGGTTGGTGGTATATTCATTGCAATTGAATAATGGTAGGTATAGAGAAAGCATTGAGTGCAATTTCTTCCTGTTTGGAGGTAATGGGTAATGGAGGAAAAAATGAGAATAAACTCATAGAGCCTTTCAGCAAACAAAGAGAACTGGCACAAATTGAGGACTTTCTTAGTATTTGAATAACATTTTTAAAAAGGCATACATAAAGAAAGAAGAAGAAATATTCAGTAGGCAGCTGTCCCATGAAGCCTGTCAGGGAAGGTGCAGCTGTGGAAATGGAACTCTAATGTGCAGAGACCCCCAAGAAAGCTTCCAAGTCCATTGGGACTTGCACTAACCAAGGAGAGGTCCCTTGAGGAGCAGAAGGTAAACGTGGTGGAATCAAGAATACAAAGTACATCTTGCCATCAGCAAAAACCATGATTGAATCCTAGCTGCACGTCAGATGTAGGAGAGGACCTGTAAGACTGAGGTTATTAATCTTATATTGCATAATTGTTCTATTCATACACAGAGACCTCAGAGCAGTGATCTGAACCAACTGGAGGCCTGCAACTTTACCAGGAACCACAGACATTCAGAGACTGCTGCAGTCTGTCCCCAAGAAATAACTCCTTAACTACTGAGTTTCCAAAGAAGGGAATAATCTAAAACACTCCCTAACTGTGAGAATTTATAAAGAAGGAAAAAAAAACCCTAGACATGGGATTACTCAGCCAAAGGAACCTCTCTGTCTTAGAAGAGCCTCAACCAGTTGTGTCTTCCCGTACTTCTGAACAAGGTTAAAAACCTACCTTGGCAAGCACTTTGCAGACATGCTGTATGTATAGATAAATCTATTTTAGATCACGCTGTGAGTGCTAATCCTACTGCAGAGCACAGTAATTACAGCTCACATTGAATTACTACTTTTTATAATTCATTGTAGTGAGGTATTACCCTGTGACATGTCCAAGCCTAGTGAGCACTTCATTATTTTGAAACAGAAAACTTGAAGGAAACCACTTACATTGAACTGACTGTTGAACTCTTTCATCCTCGTTTTAGGTAAGAAGAACAAGCCACACAGCAAACTAGAACTTCCTAGAATCTATCTCCTTTAGTAACCAGCCTTTAAATGCTTGCTAGTAATATTAATAATCCTTTAAACTGTTTATTTATGACATCACACTCTATGTAGTGCACAGAATAAACCATACTAATGTCCTTATACTACACTACTTCCACAGGGGCATTTTACTTTTGAGATATGCATGTATGCCTACCAATGATAAGCATCCATGTAAATGCAGAATCTATTAATATTGTCATAACCTATGTCAGAATCTATTAATATTGTCATGTTATAACCTTTGTTTTTAAGGTAACAATGCCAAAATTTCTGATTTTAGCACAGCAAGGGAAACAGTAAAATATTGCTTGAACTTGTGCATGTTATTTTAAATTATAGGACATACCCTCTGAAAGAAAATTGATTATTTCCCAAGGGACTGTACAAAAATTACACATTTGTCCTCAGACAAAGAAATATTCTACATGATGACACCCTTTTTAATTCTCTTTTTAAAAAGCTTTTGATGCCACCTTGGAGAGTCCCAGTAAAGCAAGCCTAGGAAGGGGGGATGACAGCTGTGGTTTCTGACATGAAAACATCTCCCTGTAGCCACAATAACATTTTATTTATCTTATTTTGATGAGTGTATGCTGACATGTAAACGCATAGAGAAGGCATAAAAAACTAGCCCCTATGTTATGGGAGAAAAAGGAGGTCTTTCTGTGTTTGATTTGCTTTTGCTTTTCTTGAAGTTTCTCACATATCTTAGCTGGTTTAACTGTTAACAGATGTTCAGCAGATTTGAGCACAGTTAAAAACTCACATATAATTTTCTGCTTGAAACTTCAGGGAAAAACATATATGCTAACAGCTTTTTAACAGATAAAAATAAATTTTAAAAATAATTTTATTTGCAAGTTGACATTAAAAAAGGGAATTTGAAACACTTGGATTTTGATATTTTCTCCTTTCTGAATTTACACATGCTGGGGTAACTTACAGAAGCTTTATAACAATGAAATAATGCTCTACTGACATTTGCTGCATGACTATGTTAAATGAGTTTTTTTCTGGCTACTGATAAATCACTATTTCATACCACAAAACACCTGACCTGACCTCAGCTTGTAGTATGGATGGCAATATCAGTTAAAGAGATTAAGGCTTGGCCAGCTGGGGAAAAATCCCTGGTGGTTCCTCTCATCCAGCTCTGTGAAGGGCTGTATGAAGTAGTTTGCACTCCCAATATTAATGTCAGTTACCATTAGACACTGAACGTCCCCACTGAAGGATGCACAGGAGTATAATTTCTTAAAAGTTTTCATGGAAGTTCATTCTACGAGAACAAAATGCTGTTCAGAAAACGTTCCTGCGGGAAGACAGCTTCACCTATACAGATGCAAACTTGCAGCAACCAGAATTATTCTGACTCTGAATAATTCAGAGTCATGAATTAGTCTATGACTCTGTCCTTTTCTCGTGAACAAAACCTTAAGCAGAAGTGGAATTTGCTATCACAGAACTATTCTAAACTGAATACCAGAAAATATCCCAGAGGAAAATGAGATTACTCTATTATCTCTACAGAGTAATAAGTTTGTGTGATAGCACTACAGAAGTTGGAAAGCTTCCTTCTTTGACCACTTGCCTCTTATTCTCCTCTCCAATATGAATTCAATAAGTAACCTACCTTGGCTTTCTTTTCAGTCCTTTAATTTCCTGTATCCTTTGTCTTTGCAAATCTTTATATAATAGTAGCTAAGAGATGTTCTATATTGAATCTATATTGAAAGGGAGATTGGTTTATTGCAAAAGGGCAAATTTAAAATGATTCTTCATCCTTCCCTCTGCAGAATTCTATATTATACCATGTTCTGAAGACCAAAGATCAAATTTTATGTTAAAATATCACTGGCTTTTCTCTAAAATTCTTCCAAGGGATTGTTTTTACCATATCACTCTCTTTCATGTGATCTGTAGTCTCTCTGCTCCACTCTGCTCCACAGTCCATTCTAGCTTTGATTACCAATACAGTCCATAAAATTAGTACAAAATATTCCTCTCTCCATACTTCTCCATGTTCCTCATACACACACTATTTTGAAATCAAGTACTGTGTGTATTTACCATGGAAACCTCTGAACTCCAGCCTGTTCCTTCCTCTCTCCCCCAAAATCAGCATTCTAGTCAGAGTGTTAAAATACCGCTGTAGATAATAGCATTACTCTCTCTGGCTTGGAAATCTTTATGTTCAGAAATAAGGAAATAACAGCTAAAGAGATTCCTGGAATGTTTGTCCAGATTGGTTTTACTTCTATATATTTGAAGTTCATCAGCAATTGTGATTAAGCAAGATGAGAAAAGCACACTGCAGAGAGCAGGCACACCAGCCACGGGGGCAAACCAAAGCACTGCCAGCACAGGTACTGCTCAGCTACTGGTCTTTTTTTTTCATCCGAGTGAAGGCAGTACCAGCTGTACAGGATGTGGGAAGAACAGAGTAGCCATTCTTTTATATGTTAATGTGCAAAGGTGTCTCATACTCCTGTAGCATGACAGGCATTAACATTTCCATTCTCCAAAAGTCCTCTGATATGAATGAATTTCATGAACGTAATTAAAGGTCAAGAGATTAATATCATAGCAAACTACAGAATGGTTAATTTTGTACAGAAGAAGAGACAAGAGTGAGAGTTATGACAGACTGCCTGTAGGAGAGTTTACACGCTGGGGCAAAAATAGTGAGCTCACATTCAAGATGATAAATTAAAAGAGAGCCTTCCCTCTCCTCTCCTGGCTGAGCAAAGCAAAAAACTTCCCTATCTCAGATAGCTGGAGGTAAAAGGAAGGTGGAGTTCCTGGCAGGAGTTAGGGTGGAAGAAGTCACAGAAAGCCCTTGCAAAGATGAAGGTTGGGGCCATGGAACCTGGGGGTGTTGGCAGCTGAACAAGACTTGCAACTGGATTCATGAAAAACATCACTCCTGATAGCTGATTTGTGTATATGTAATTCACACAAGCTGATTCTGATTTAAAAGTCTGTAAGGCACCCAGTTCTACTGGTATTTTCTCCTCCTAAGTTGCAATAATGCACAATGAATTTCTGATTATCCATCTGGGTGAAAAGAGTCTAACTATACCTTTTCATTCTGGAAAATTAGCACAAGACCATTAATAAATAACATAACCTGAAGCACTATTTCAGGCTATCTATGAATTTATAGATGGATTGCATCATCTCAGGACATCTTATGCTAGATTTGCTCTAAACTGCCTTTCCTTTTCTTCGTGTGTGTTTTCCCCCATCTTTCTTAGAGGTCTGTAAAATAGTTGCTGACTCCATGCTGACCTGTTTTTTTGTCTCTTCACTATATACTTAGCTCAGTGAGTGGCTTATGAAGTTTACTGAAGTAGATACCATCAAACTACACAGCAAGACAAAAACTGCCTTGTATAAGCAAACAGTGGTACCAGTATATGGAGAGCCCAGAGGACAAAAGAATATGACTATTGCAATTCTGTTATTTACAGCTTTATATTGCAGTTTTTCGGTCTTTTCCTTCTTGAGATGAATAGAGCTGGGTTATCCCAGGCTCCTTTAAGTATTTCTTCCAGAATATATATCAATCTACAGCCCTCCTACAGCCTCCAATACTTTAGCATCTTACAAGCATTTTCTGTCTGTGCTCTCACAACACCTCAGATGCAGAAAATTTTCATGATATTAATTTACTAACAGAGAATCAAAGCATACAGACATTTTTAGATAACTAACATCCAGAGTGAAATCCAAACCTCTTCCTCTGCTCTTTTTAAAGTACTTGGTATCATTCCACAGCTCCTCAAAATGATATTCAGGACAATCTGAATAATGAGAAAGAAGTCACCCACAGACAGACTTGGAAAAAATGAGAACAGCCTGCTCCAAAATGTCTGGTAAACCTCTACTTGTGTTCTGAAGCTGTCACTACCACACTACTGTGTACTCAGAAAGTGTTACTACAAGCCCTGTTTAGAAGAGAGGAACTCCTACAGCTGAGCATGGATCTGTCTCATGCTTGCAGGCATCCCTCCTCTTGTTTTTGTATAAAAACCACCCATGACAAGGGAAATCCTGCTGCAGTTCCTTGCTCTGCCTGAAGGGATTCAAAATTCCCATTTTTCTCCTCATAGGAAAGGGAGTGCCAGAATTATGAAAATGCAGCATAGGTTGGGGAGGGGAAGCCTGATGTATTTCCTCAGTTTTCAAAGAGCTGAAGAAAGAATTTCAGTGCAGTGATGTGGGCAGAGTGAGGGAATATGATTTATGTCTCAGAGAATGAAAACATTGTCTGGTTTTACCTGGATTTTACTCTTTGTGTCACCTGTACACTAGTGCAAGTCTAAATGCCACATTTTTCCAGTAGCAGGACTGTCTCAAATAATTCAAGGATATTGAAATGCACAGTCCTGATGTAAGAGATTTCCGAAACAAATTCAATATAGCTCTGTACAGCTGGGAGTTTCTAGCAGAAAAACAAGGAATTAGAGCCAGAAAAAATTTTCTCATTCTCAGGCAGAAGCGTTAATTTCTTTATAACAATAACACATAACATGCCTATATGTTTGTGATGAAATGCCAGCATCTTTTTATATTTATTGCTGGAGGAGAAGCTGCTATAACAAACTTTTACTAGCTTTTATCTTTTCTATTACAGTCTATTGAATATTAATAAATTACCATCTGCCAGTTTTTGCAGGAGCAGCTGAAACACTGCCTGCATTAAAATTGAAAATAACTCCTTCCCTCTTCACAAACTTCAAGAGAATATGAATTTTAAAATAATGATGACTGCCTGTACTATTTCATGGCGTTTCCCTTTAAAAAACAATATTAAGATTGATGTGATACAGTCAGCTTTACGATTGATAATTAATTGTCACTTAATTACACACTTTAATAATATTTATTCTGAAGTTATAACAACTCTGTCTTAGAAAATGACCCTGAATCACTTTAATTTATTAATTCATTTAATTAAAATACTTAATCTTGAAAAGAGCTTTCAGGCTGTTTAAATAAAGGTAAACACATCTTCAAATTAAATCAACACTTTTTTTCCCTTTGATATATGTAATTAATTTTCACTCGACTCAATAAATAAACCTCATGTAAGGTTGTTCATGTGACAACAGAAAATAGCTCGCTGTCAGCTTAATCTTCCTTAACACTGCAAAGTGTTTTCAGTTATGCTGACAAGCCTGCTGAAAACCTTTTGCTGGAAAGCAATAAATATTAGCATTTTTCCCACTGGCATTGCAGGAAAAAAACATTTATTTATAAATTATGATCATTAATCAACATTTTTGTACATGCAATCAGAAAACCTCCCAGGCTAAAGCAAACTTGATGGAAACGAACCTCTATCTGAAATCAGATTTAACTAAAGAACACTTTCTCCGTAAAGAATAGAATTTTTTGTTTTCTTCTGTTAGTGGTTCTTGGTAAAGGAGTTTTGTATGCAAAGGACTGTACTTTCTATCCCTCATGAAAGTTTTGAGACAAACTCTAGGACTTAATTACAGAGCTCACAGCACTGTCAAGATTTCACATGTTTAAAGTTACGACTGCAATTAGATCCACCTAAATCAATGACAGTCAAATGAACCACTGCGCGAGATGTCAGTGCCACACTGAAAGCTGTCACTTGTACAGGCATGTGGACAACTTTACAAACCCAACTTTTACCATTAAATTTAGCACATTTCCTCATATATGTAGCACCAATTTCATATATTTCATTGCAAAAAGTGACCCTATACTTTGAAAAGCTGGCTTCTACTGAAAGCAATTTTGAATTGTTCACCAAAATTCATCTGATGATCTCATTACAGCATATATATTTGACTACACCTTCCCCTTACATTTCAGTTTGGTCTGTGCCTTGAAAACTGCCACAAGAGGATTCCTCCTCCCCATTAGACCTTAACAAGGACCAGAATGCCATGTTTTTCCCCAATTTACCATCTCCTTAGTGTATGTTCATAGTTTGAGCTGGAGTGATTGCAGTTGTTTCTCTCTATCAGTTTTATTTGAATTAAGAATTGAAAAATCTGGGCTGAATATTTACAATATGTCTCCCTCTCCTAGACCAACACAGCCCTGAAAAGATCAAGTTAATTAATGACAGATCTAAGGAACTACTGTCATCAAGATGATAATTAGATGGGCCTATATATGAAAAACAGAGTCTTCAGTTGAAGATTGAAAGTAGCTTTCCATCTCTCCTCAAAGGCTGTTTATAGTAAAAGCATTTGAATCTGGCTGCCATGATTTTTAACAAAATTACAATCCATTAAAATCTTCATTGAACTGAAACCAGCAAAAAATTCCTGTATGAGCACAAACTGTCGTGAGCTTTCCAGCTGCTTCTAGCACTCAAAAGAGCAGAAATAAAGCAAAGAATTTCACATTTTTGAAGTGGAGGAATTTGCAGGACTTCTTTCCCAGTTTTTGGGTGTGTGCAGCAGCAAGAAATGACTGCTAATGAGAAAATGGACCTCCATTTTTGATGTAGTGTTTTCAGCTGCCAACCAGAGTTTGGTCTGAATTCTTAATAAAGTCTTCAGAGGATCTGTTCTTTAGCTATATTGTTATCCTACCTCTTGTTTTCATCCTAAAAAATTCATTAAAATACATCTGGGAAGACTTCACTTTGTTTATTTGATTTTTTTGTTTTTGTCAGTGCAAATATGCCCCTTGTTTAGGAAAGAGCTAAATAAAACCATTTCACACGATAAATAAAAGTAGCCAATTTTTTGCAAGCATTTTTTGAGAAACACAAAATGCTGATTGTCATCATGGTTATCCTACAAGGGATTCCAGGCAGTACAAATGAATTCTTTAGCTCAAGAAGAGAGCACTGTACCTACTGCCACCACAGCTGGTGGCATCTCTGCTAGTAACTGTAGGGAGAGTCTGCATGCTCAAGCTGCATAATGGAGTGGATTGCAATCAGAATAATTATATATCTATTTAAAACAACCTTCCCTGCAATGTAATGCAAAAAAAAAAAAAAAAAAAAAAAAAAAAAAGGTTCAAAAATAGCCTGAAGAGGTTTGGGTGTCTATGACAAATTTCAGTGCTCAAGTGCCATTACAGACAGCTGGCTTCCAGCTGCCCTTCCACGAGGGCATGATGTCTCCTCCTCCCACCCAACCTTTCAAGGTCATCTGGATGTTTATTCTTGGTGCTAAGAGACACTTCACAACTCTGCAGACATTTAGTAGGCTCCTAAACACTTCTTTAAATCCAGTCCCATGGGATTGAACTCCTCCCTGGAGTGCAATGGCTGAAAACTGTTTTGCAGGTGGATTTATTCTTTTCCTGCTCTGATTTAAAAGGGTGCACAACCTCAATCCCAAAGGGTAGTCCAGCGGCCTTATTACACAGCTCCACTTCAGCCATAAACAAGTTGCTGTATTTCTTGTGCTGAGTCTCACACAGGCTGCAGTGCTGCTTGCAGGCAGCTTGTTACCTTCAGCAGTGACAGACCAGCTGTGTATCCTAAATTAATCTGTTTGTATTAAACATCCATGTTTTCCTCTGCCTGCTGCTGAACTGGGCAAAAATAAAATGTTGTTGTGTCAGAAATCGGTGTTTAAGCATTAAAAAATATTGATTTAAATAAAAGTGATGCTGGGCTGGGACCAGTTCTGCAATGCCTTCATTTTACCTGTTAATGCAACATAAAAATATGCAACCTGTATTGTACATTTTTATATATAATCACTGTAATTATAAAGAATATATGTTAAATACTAAATATGCATAATATAATATTTTCCAGTGTGTGCTTCAAAATAAATAGAAACGCTATATTTAAAAAAAATTAACAGCATTTTCGTGGTGCTGTTTGCCTCTTAGTGACTCAGACACTTTAGCAGGCAGGAAAGGGAAAGCTTTGGAATATTTGCAACTGGACTTTCTCATCAATTTCATTCACTGTGAAAAATGCATATTATATGGCTCTACGCAGATATTTACTATATGTATTATGCTAGGTTGGAAAGTTATGCTGTAGTAACATTTTAATAATATAGTAAATGTAGTTTTGTAATTGAAATTACGCTTTAGTAGTTAAAATAGAAAATATGTGTATGTGGTATTCTTTTTGCTCAAGAGAAGGAGAAGATAATCAAGAAATTCTTCATACAGAGATAACAATTACAGAAACCCCTAAATCTTCCAGAGGAGAGGAATTTATGGCTTTCCTTATCAACAAAAAACCGAACTTCTCCAAACTCGACTTAGACTTCAAGGCGCCTGGGATTAACAGGAATTCCTCAACAAGTACCGGACGAATTTCTTGTTTTAAATAAAAAATATGCATATTCATGAAGTGCTTTGTGTATGCAAGAGGCTACCCCTCTTAAGGAGGGAATTCTCTTTTATCAGGGTCCTTCTCCTGGCTCACTTTTGTCCAGAGAGAGGTACCCAGCCCGGGCTGTAACTTTTTGCTGTTATTGTCTCTTTAATTGTCCTAACTCGAATTGTTTAATCTTTATTACTATACTTGTATTTTTTTTTTCCATTTTATTTTTATTAAACCTTTATAAATTTTAAAAACCAAGTGATGGGCGTTTATTACATTCACTGTCCAGCATCTACCCCTGAGAGCAGCAGGCGGGGCTGGGAGGTGCCGGGAGCCAGGGACCGCCGGGCAGCTGGGGAGCAGTCAGCGACACGGGGACAGGGAGAAAGGTCACAGGAGGAGAGAGCTAAAAACCAGAGCCCAGGGAAGGCTGGGCGAGTGCAGCAGAGGGAGGGCAGGGGCTGGCTGGCCCTGAGCTCCCGGAGAGGGTGGGAGGGCAGAGGGACAGCCCGGACCGTGCGGGCGCTGGGGCCGGCGGCAGGGCAGGAGCGAGCCGCGCTCCGGGTTCAGCACCAGGGCTCAGCCCCGGCTCATTCCGCAGCCTGCTGGGTGTTCCCAGCCTGATCTGCCTCGGCACTGCTGGGATCGGCCTGCTCCTTCGCTTACCTTTGACCTGGGTTTGGCTTTGCTATTAAAATGTAGCAGTGCTCAAGCTGGGAAAGACGAAATTAGGCATACCTTACAAGGGACAGCCCGTCCCAATAAAAGCAGAAAAGACACTATTTTCTAGGTAGTGAAACACAGAAACTGCATCAGCATGATGCAGTTTACAGCAAGTCCAGACTCTAAAATGAGCCCAAGCTGAGTCAAATGCTAGGTGTGCTGTGATGCAATGCACACTCACATTTCTGAAAGCAAAATTAGGCTGCCCCTGGGCCTGGGACAGCAGAGTTTGCTGAAATGAGTTCACAAGCAGCTAAGTTCAAACCAAAGGTTAGAAACAAGTCTAATGAATATGCAGGGTCAAAAAATCCTCATCTCCAAGCTGTTTTTATATCAGTGGTTTAGGCCAGCTCTCTACAAACTGCTTCCATCTTTTATTGTTACTGCAGTATCATGGTGCAGGTGCCAGCCCCAGCAAGGCTTTGGTTGTTAGAGAATTTGCAAACAGAACTGCAATAATTTAATCCCTGTGCAGCAATAATTCTGCTGCAAAAGATGCTCTCACAGATGACTGCACTGACAATATGAGAGCTTGTCAGGGGAGTGGCAGTGTCCTCAGGTACAGGCACATCACAAGTGTAGGGACCCTTCTCCCCTCAGCCTACCCTGCCCACAGCAGACACGTGAGAATGCTCAGACCTAATCGATTCTGGCTGCCAAATGCTAATACTGCCACACTAACAACCAGGCTTCTCCAGACTGCAGAGATCTTTAATTCTGAACCACACCACAAACCATCACACAGACCTTCCACAAGCCACTTTAAAACCTGCCTGTCTCACATCTCAACACTTAAAAAAAACTTTCCTGACTAAGCAAGGGGATATCAGCATATCTTCAACGTCTGTGAAGCATTTGTCACACAAGACAAATTGTACTCATCAGAGCTGTGTCTACATGAGAGACTGAATCTTTTTCTGAGACAGTGACCATGATTTGAGTACCTACAATTTAGCTGCCAAAAAGAAGCAAATGTAATTTTCTGAGTGCTAAGTACCTGCAGCACCTTTTCCTGAATGTGACCAGAAGCAGGCTGGGGCCTGAACACACTGTGATCCTATAAATTAAATGTTTAAAGGGAAGGAATATCCACTGCCAAAAAAAAAAAAAAAAAAAAAGTAGAAGAATCTGTGCCCACACTAAAGGCTCCAAAGCAATGCAGCACAAGTTCATTTAGTTTTGCAATTCATTACTCAGTCAGTCTTGATATTCCTTAGAACAAAGACAGTAGTGTGAGAGACACCTCTGCACACAAACCAGCCTGATGTTAAACTTGACCTTTCATCTTCAGCATGAACAGGCAGATTTGAGATCTAGTCTACACTCCTATGTAGGCACAAAGGCACAAATTTGCTAAAAATTGGTACGACTCAAGCTTTCCTCTGCTTAAGGAAATCTGCCTCTACCAGCAACAAACTGCTGCCTGTACTCCAGCAGCCCAGCAATGATGGCAGCCATGACTGGAAAGTTCTGTCAGCAAAACTAAGGTTTTCACAGAATGAAAATAGCCTTGGGAGGAGTTCTTGGGAGAATTATAGGCTAACTGGAGTTTATCCAGGCATGATTCAGGTAATACATTGTCTGTAAAAGTGCTTCAAGATGTGTAGCCTGTAAGGCACTGAGGAATCACCAGATCAGTGAGGATGATCACTAAGTTCTGTAGTCACAGAAACAACCAGAGATTTCAGATCTTGAACATGATCCTGAGTACTCTGACACCCCTATCATTTAGGTTTGAGTCTAATGAAGCAGTGATGGCACAGCAACATACTACTACAAGATAATGCAGACTTTTAACTTTCCATTTGCCTAGAAATTTTCTTGTCTATATTTGGAAGAAATCCAGACACAAATATCTTTCTACCAATTCCTAGAAGTCATGAACAACTTAAAAAATGTGGTACAGCAAATAACCTAAACTTGGGCTTAACGTTGATTTACAGGTAGTCCCAGTCTAAGTGAGTTTACTGTGTTACCCAGGCATTTATTGGATCGGGTTCTAAGGAACCTCTTATATGCAGATGACTACTGCTTCCAACCTCAGGGACCCCAGTTCTAGATTTCACTAGACTAGCACAAAATCAAGACTTGGCTTGAAACCATGACTTAAGAACCCTTGCTTAAGACAGTGCTTCTTCATAATTGAGAGGGCTTTTTGTTTGGCTAACATGAGACTCTTGAGTTTAATAATAGCTCACATAAGGAATCTTTCTTTCTGTTTTCAAATCACAAAATCAACAGATAGAAGAGAACCACAAGGTACTGCATCACCTTCCCTGATTTACTGTATGTGAGTCTGGAATGTGAGCATGACAATTCCTATGAGACGTTCAGCTATGACCAGAGGCAAAAATTCTGGCAATCAAGTGTAAAAGTGTAAAACATTGATCTTGTGAGATTCCAGGCTTTGCAGACTTTTCTTGTCAATGGAAGCCTTTTGATTTCGATGCAGTTACTCCTGATTTACCACAGGGGCATTAAGACAGAAGCTGGAGACTGTAGCAGTACTTTTTTTTTTTTCTTAGGAGCTCCTGTGTAACCACCTTGAAGTCAAATGTCCACTGAGATCTTTTGATTTTGTAAGATATCTGTTACAGTAAAGAAATCTCTCCCTCCTTTCCCAGATTCTGACTTTTCCCAAAACAATTAGGTTCAAAAATTAAATAATATGTTTGCTATTTGTAAGTATTAAGGCAAGCACCTTGAAAGGGAGATGTGTTCAAAAAAATAATGCCCAGTTCCATTGCTTAACTTTTTTCCTCGCTAGAATTTAATGAATTCTTCATTTGCTATTATAAACTCAATATTTCCTTTGAGTCCAATTAGCATAGCTGGAAGAAAAAGCAAATCTAGGCACTGTTCAGCATGCATCAATGTAATGGAAAAATCAGTTCTTTTATTCTAGCTTTAATAACTGCAGCTTGATTAGAGAGAAAGAAAAAGCTAGGAGAGAGAGGTGGGGGGATGAGAGGCCTGCCAAATTAGTTCTATAAGAATTCTCAACCTGTCTGCTCTCTGGCTTACTATTCAAATGCTAATTGAGCCTTTTTGTAAACAGAATGGGTAATCATGGAAGACAAAAACAGACACAGAAAACAAATGAAATGTCTCACCTTATCCAAACCAGCACAAAATTTCACTGATGAGCTTTAGAAGTCTTAAAATTTTGTTTCTTTGGTCTCTTTAAAGAACACAGAAAAGCATATAATTAATATAATAATGTAAAATATAACATAATAAAATAATAAAATAATAAAGAGAAGTTCTTTTTGAACAATGAAACCAGTCATGTTATTATTCGATAAGAGGATTTATATTCTCAGCTATAAACATGAAAGTGGACCATGAGACCGGATAAAGGCAAGGTTTTAATTCTTAAAAATTAATTACATGGCATTATTATTATCAGTACACGGGATGCATTAATTATACAATTAATAATAAGATGAAAGACACTTTTTTTTGCAACTTGAAATCACTTGGGGACATTTGGTTTTATACAAGAATTGTCCTTCAGGCATTTCTATAATCTTGTTACTATGCAAAGTCAAGCCCTTAAACCTGTTAGTGGAAGTAGTGGATAGAATTCATCTCTCTTAATTTAGACTTTGTACTTACACATATTGCTGCAAATTTTAGACACCCCCTGTAACTGGGGTCTAAGGTGTGGCAGATTTATTACAACTTCTCATAAAATAACATAAAGACTGATGCTACTAGAAGCAGAGTACATCCAATATGCAATCAGGTAAAGGTGGCTTCTTGAGCAATGTCTTGCACAAAGCCACTGATAATGCCAACATTGCACTCAGATTTTCCTATGCAGCTGTGCACGTGTGCAGAGAGGCAGAGCCGGGCTCGGCAGAGCCGGGCTCAGCAGAGCCGGGCTCAGCAGAGCAGGGATGCATTCACAGTGACAGAGGTACCAGCCCTCCAGCCCGTGTTTCATCTCACAGCCCTGAGCACACAGCCTCTAATCCCACGGCTGGACCTTTTGCTAGTCCCAGCCTTACTCAGATCAGATTCCAGGAACCATATCATGTGCAGGAATATTTGACATATTAGAGGTTTTCATATACACATACAACTTCAGAAATAGTTCCTCCTCCCACCAAGGCAAGGGCTCCCCAAGAACAGCAGCCCCAAGAACAGGCCAGCACCACAGGGCCTGGACACTGCCAGGTGTTCTCAGCTGGGGCAGCTATGGACTCTGCACAGATGTGGGGGTGCACCTCTTAGATTTTGGCACAGGTGCATTGCCAGATGATTTTGTTTTCTGTTAGATCTCAGTGAAGTAAACCCTTTGCCATACATTCTAATTTTGAGGAATTATTTCACAAATATCACTTATAAGGAAAATGAATGTTTTGCATTAAATTGATGATGTTTAGCAGTGTCTGACTCAATTAAACTGCCAACATGGGCTCCCACAGGAATTCAAAAGAAGGGTGAATGTCATGAAAACTAAGATTCATCTTTCAGCTTAAACCTCTGAAAATTAAGAATCTTTAACAATACAACCCCGTGTCACTACCACTAAGTAATTATCCCCAAGAGTTATATTGCTTTTCTGTAGCATTTTGGTCTTACTTTTCATTCATATATTGTTCTGAATTAATGGCCACCTGGGAGAAATGAACTTTATCTGCTGGTTATTTTGATTTCAGATGTGTTGACCGTGACAACTCCTCATGAACGAGCTCACCTTCCTTTCATTTTGATCTTCCTCCTCTATATCCTGTCAGAGTTTGCTCTGTGGCTAAGGTACAACATTCTGACATGCACCTTTTGTAAGGCTGTTCATTTCTGCTCTGCTTTTTAATATAAGCCGTATTTTGATTTGTTATTATTTTTATCATCATAGTCCCTTGAGAACCCAAGGAAGCAGCAAGTACTTCTTTGTCCTCAGCGCTGTTATCTAGGAACAAAGCACCTCTGTCAAACACACAATCTTCATAGTAGAGGATGAAGGTTTTGCTTTTCTTTTTGTTTCATTGAAGTGTGTTATTTAATTAGATTTCCTGGAATATAGAACAGTATTTCTATTCAACAGGGGCATCAATTTAGAATGGAAAAAATTGTCCTTTACTATAAACCAGATATGTCAAACTTCCTCCAGAGTAGCTGGCCAAATGTCCAGTGTTCAAATAGGAAGTCAAGTAAGACGATAGAAGTTTTCATTAAAACCTTTGTCCTTTTTGCCTTGATATAAAAAAGAGCAACCTTCCATTTTCAAAGTAGCTCTAACATTGTTATCATTAGGTTATAACATTTGAGTAGCACCAAGTAATAACAATTAGTATCAAAAGCTAATTTTAAGTACTGGATAATAAGGAAAAAAAATAATAAGGAAAAACTTTAGTCTGTGAAGAGTTCAGCATATAAATATTATTAAAAAGCAAAGAAGCAAAATTCTAAGAGAATTCAACCTTTTTAGGCACAGATCTGAAAGTACATGGCCACAGGTAGAATTCAAGGCTCAGAGCTGAATCCTACAACTCCCATGACTCCCTGCACTGTGTCGTATAAGCCCATATGAAAGTGGGAAAGAAAGGTGACAGAAGTAATATAATTTAAAAGGTTGCTTAAAAAACTAATCAAACAAGAAAAAAAAAAAAAACAAAACAATTTAAATGCAGCCCAGAGCTCTGGGGATTTTTTTCCAACCTGTTGACAGAACCTCTTGCAAAATCAAGGACAGATATATATAACATATGTTAGATATATAACATATATATTATATATATATATGTATATGTATATATGTTATAAATATAACATATATATATAACATTATTCCTCATGTCCCTATGACCTCATGGCTGCCCACCCTGGGCCTGTTTTGAGTGGCTGGGTAATGCTGCAGCTCTCAGTAACCTGTGCTGAAGGAAGGCATTGCTCAGAACTTCCCTCAGAACACAGCCCCTGCCTTCCCCAGAAACTGACTTTTCAAATACAAAGAGCTCCAAGCTGCTGTTTGTTCTATTTTCCCTTCACTCTCCACCCAGTCTGCTTACAGACAGTGGTTTCAGAACACTACATAAGTCAGCCTTTTGAAAACTAGGGCTATCTATAATTTCTGAAAGTCTTCAATGTCAGAGGGAAATATTTAAAGTAAAGTACAACATTACAAACTGACCAGAGAATTTGGTGGGGATTTTTTCTTAGGCTTTTTCCTGTTTTGACTATGACAACATGTTGCAAAGACTAAAGCTTAAAACCCTGGTTTATCTGTTCATCTATGTATGTGTGTTTTTCTATGTATACACACACTATGAAATGCATTCATAAATATTTACTGTGATATAATTACAGGTAGAGAAAAAGATGCTAAAAATTAAAATATTGCACCCTCAAAGCTTGATAGGTATTGTTTGAGTCACAGAGTAACAATCTCTTCTGTACAGAATACAACACAGCACCATGTAAAACTAAGTCCAGAGAAACAGATTATTTTAACTATTTCTTTCTTTTGAAAACTTGTCTGGGTGCTGTTTTTTTAAAAGCTCAAGTTTATTTTGTGTTAAGTTTTTTCATCTGTTGTCAAAAATAAATATTGAAATACAGCCAGTACAACATATTAGCCTTACCTAATAGTGCTATTTAGCATTTTTATTGAATAAGTTCACACAGAAAAGATTTCATCGATGTCATACAGCTTTCTGTAAGCCAGGTAAGGCTGAAAGGATTTTTACCTTTACAGAGGATTTCTCTGCACTATAAAAGGAAGTGAATTTATAGGCAGGCCACTTAGGCATGTTGCAATTAAATGAGTTTAAAGGTTGACAGTAGTCTTCACACTATGGTCTGTACATATTATCTGTTCCAGTATCTGAGGGGGGAAGGAAAATACATCTGCCAGCTGACATTTCACTGATGACATCACAGAGCATATTTCTGGTGCTTATGTGTAAAATATCAGATTTAGTTCACAGAATTTAGTTGGAACAGATTCCTTGGCTTTATGAAGTTTGTGTGAAATGCCTATCCTGTTCAGAAGATGTTGATTTGAATGAAGCCACCACCTCAAAACAGAAGCCCACAAAGGCAGACTGTCAGTTGGTTTGCTCTGGACACAGAACTCCAAGTCTAAGCCATCTCTCTAGGAGATGCACCAGGATAATTTTTTTTCCCACTCTCCTTCAGTCTTCAAAATAAAACCCAGTAATTCTTTACTGCAGATGACAACCACCTGCCCAGCATTCTCAGACACTGGGGTTTGGAGTGCTGCTCCACCTTGCCCCACAGGTGTTCAGGCAGAGGGAGATGAAAAGCAGCACGCAGAAGGCAGGTACAGGTCTGGGTGTATCTGAGCTGACACCAGCCTGTGTTTTCACAGAGCTTTGAGAGGTTTTTAGATTCGAGGTTTGTGCTCGCTCACAGGTGGTTTCACTGTGAATTTATTGAGCCACCAGATACAAATGAAATATTTCTAAACCTCAGTAAATCTTGGAATTGGTCTGAGTCCTCAGGAGAAAGCTTCTGTGAAAAGCTGGCATTTTTCTTTTTTGCGAGTTTAATTGGAACCGTTTTGCATGTTACGCTAATCACTCCTTTGGGAGAACAAAAGACAAAACCTCTGCCAGCAAAACTCATTCTTTTTTGAGATTTTGATTTGTCAGACATTTGTATTTGCAAGTTACATCACAGTTCTATCCTAGACCAGAAAGACTAATTTGTGAAGTTCATAAAAATTCTGTATTTCAAGCTAAGAACATGACACTGGTATCATTTACAGTAGAATAAACCCAAAATAGCTTTGCTGAAATCTGTAAGGTTATAGCAAAACATGACTGATGGAAGCGTGACATACATAATATTTTAAGTTTTCCATGTAAAGCTGAAACTCTACCTCACCTTCTGAAATAATTAATCCAAATGCACAAAATTATTTCTCCTCTGACTGTCCTAAAAGACAGGTACTCAGCACAGGTCAGAGCAAAAGAACACTCATTTCTCCTGCCATACTTCTTTTGAGTTTTGTTCCAACTATTCATCATTCACTATTTGTTAATCTCCTGTGTGTCACACAGTGTCCCACACAATAGAGAGGCTAATTATACTCTCAGTAATGAGCATTTGTGTGAATTGTACATGACTACAGAAATTGTTAGTGCTGAAAGTCAGGAAAGTTTGACTGACTGTGACATGGAAATTGACAGAATTGCAAATGTTCAAAACGGGAAAGGAACAAAGACGGATATTGTACGCAAAATGTGCTAACAGACAATCTTAGACAATGAGATCTCTGCTCCAGCGTGACAGACCTGACAACAGTAATAGACATTCTCTAAATATTCATTTAAAGAGTATTCTATCCTTGTAGATTTTTCATTAAAGAAAGAGGTCAGCAATGTAAGATATAGGTGTCTTGGCTAAACACAAGGTAACTGTGAACAAGGTGTTTGTGACAAGAAATTTGATTCTAAAAGGAATTTCCAGTAGGGATAAAGCAAAACATTTGTGGCATTAACATCTGAATTACTCTCTACAGTTCTGATCACCTGTACCCCCGCAGGAAAAATTCAATCTTAAATAAACATGTCTTTTATTAGAAAAATAACAAGGGAACAGAAACGGTACTGCACAAGAGAGAAAGGTAAAATCTCAAAGAAAAGATGATTGGAAGCACAACAGAGAGGATCAGTGCACACAAGCAACAGGAAACAATACGGATGTGTAAGACCACAAACTGGGCAAGTAACTTGGAATCTTAGTAAAGCTAATACAGTCTTGTAATGAGGAACTGAATTCAAACCAGTGAGGAATAAGGTTCCAAAACAACAAAATCAACCTCTTTTTTTCTGGATTGAAAAAAAAAATAGCAGGAAATTTGAGAGGCTTTATTTAAGTCAAAATGAAACAGCAACCACTTTCTCATCTCATGTTCCTATTTAATATGAATAGTCATACCTTATCTGAATATTATTTAATAAACTTGAGTATTATTTTTAGCTTTTCATTACTATTTCTTCTTTAAAACTAAAAGCAGTTATGTTGGGGAGATGTGACAAAAAAATGACAGAAGCTGGTTCAGAAACAACACCCTCTTTTCTGCTATTTTCTCCTGACTGCTGAAAGAATAATGTCAAATCACTGACCCTGATCCCAGTATTTGACCAGTATGTCATCCACTGAAGGTGAGAGATTTCTTTTCCCCCTGAATCTCCACTTTTTATCTTTTTTTCTGGTGTTCTCTGCACTGCCTAATTTGCAGCTTCCATGCAGTAGCAGACAGGTTTCTCCCAAATCATTCCATTTTTCTCTAGTGAACCAAACAAGATTCAGGCATCCTCAGCCTTATTCATCCCCCTAAGAGAGAGGTTTTGTACCTCAATAGTAGATTTGGGTAGGCTCTGATGAGCAGCCTATCTTCTTGTGCTCTTCATAAACTGAAACCTTGTCAGCCTGCACTGAAACATCTCATTTAAACATTTTCCAGTGTCAATAAATACCTGTGAAGGATTACATAAATACAGTGAGCCCCATCTACGGTCTGAGTGGGTAGAGAGGAGGCAGCTAATACAGTGTTAATACTCCTAATACATTTTTCCCATTTAAAACCCAGTAATTTCAGGCTCTCAGAAGAGGACAGCTTGCTCAGCCTCTCTTCATGGAACAGGCAAAGCTGCAAACCTTTCACACACTTCACAGGCAGCAGACAAGGACGAGGCAGAGCTGCAGGGAGCCCGCTCTCCTTTTGTGAACACTTATGGAACAGGGAGTTCAGTGTGCCCCAAGTGGCTGCCGTGACCTTAAGGAGCTTTCAACAGCAGCCTCCTCCTAAAGTTATACATTCATAACCACCGAGAAATCATTCACGGTGCCAGTAATTGCTCGCAAAAGAGGCCTGAACAATGCATGAATCCTCTCTAAAAGCCTCCATTGCCATCCTTGGTGTCAAGGGCTGGCCTTGCACTTACTTTTGTACCAAAAGTGTGTTTGCAGAAGACAGGATTTTCCAGCTAATGCTATAGGCAACAAAGCTACAAAAAGAATGAGCCTTCCTGCTCATGCAACATGAAAATTGGTTGTAAACAGGCATAACAACCCAAATTCTACCCATGGCTGTGTTAATGGTCAGATTTCATTATCCAGCATAGATTAAAATGTTATCCCAAATGGCTGTCAGAGAGGATGAAGACAGCTGGGGCCACTCTGGGACCACGTGTGAACCCAGGTGTTGCTACACACTGAGATTGGGATGCAGGAAGGACAGTTCTTCTTGAAGTCTGAGATTGGATCAGGGAAAATGATAAAGCCAGAGAAGAGCTGCACAAAAATGGCACCACTGTTATGGTGCCAAAGTCATATTATGCCCCATAGCTGATTCATGTATTTATAGGAGTCACAGAGAAAGCAAGAAGATACCAAATCTTGACACTCTGGATAAGAACACATCTCTTCTTTCAACAATGCCAATTCTTTTTGTCAAGAGTTTGGCACGTGGAAAAATGGAGCCTCAGTTTGATTCAGACTTTCATGTCTGTACTGAAATCCAGGGATACTTCCCTTCCAGCAAGCAACAGGGAAAAAAAGAGGGGTATTTGGAAATATATTTCAAAATTAGTAATGTTTCAAATCTTGTCTCTGAAACTTTTTACAAGATGAAATTTATTTAATTTTAAAAACTGAGAAGAAAAAGTTTTATTAAACCAATAAAATTATCTCCATATGAGCAATTTCAAGCCCACTTTTGAGCAATCTTATTTTGATGCAAAAAAAAATTAATAAGAAAATTAAAATCTTGGACTAATATGTACATATTTAAAAACACTTTTTAGTTCAGCTACCGATCTAGAAGTCAATATTTCACTCAGCTCTAGGACCTAAAGAGAACTATCTCAAGTATTTGCCCAAAGGACTAAACAAAATCACTTGTATAATTAATGTGATTTTCTAAGAGTAGACTCAATACATTTGAGAATACCAATGTCTCTTAAGACAGGAGTTTTTTTCACAAGCTCATCTTAAGAAGATTCCTCTGTACTTCTTTCCTATGCATGTGTTCCAAGAAGCACTTAATGAGCTTCACAGAGTTACTAAAGAAAAAAGTAGTCTAACTACTTGCTTTCTAGTTCTCTATTGAATTTCTTATTAATTAACGTACTAATGCTCCTTTTTTTTCTTAAATTTAACTTTAAAGAAAGCAAGAACTTTTCAAATTAAGTAATGAGACAAGAATGCTAACAGCTGTTTTCACCCCATTAATTCAGATATGCACTAAAATCTCTGAGGCTTTTGGGAAGTAAGATAACAAAGATAGCAATGACAATGTTTCTATTTTTAAGACGAAATCCACTTGTCAAGCCAACTTCTTTCATTGCAGGAATTTTTTATCTGAAAGAAATTAAGTCACCCTTTTTGTTTTAACCATACAAATGCTTTAAAGCATGTACTCAAGCCAGTAAATCTTTATGGTGTTGTATCAGCTCACTGTCCTGCACTGGAACAGTGGCAATGATCCCGAGGAAGCCACTGGAACCCAGCTGTGTCACCAGGCTCCTGGAGGGAGTTTCCTCTCTCCATATCTGGCTCCCCTCCACCAACCTTCACATATATATCTGCACTCTCTGGAGATTTAATAACAAGGATAAATAATATTTTAACAAAATGGTCATGGGGATTTTTTTTAATAGTTTCTTCAATAGCTTACCCTATTTCCTCTATGATTATTTACACATGTCATCCTTCTTGAAAGAATAATCCTTGTTTCCAGACTGAATCCAGCTGCAGAATGCAGTGACCAGGATGTCCCATGATCAGCCAACTTGAGCAGATAACAAAACCTGAACACAGCCATCTCAACTTCCCTGTGTCTTTGAGATTAAATTATATGTCCCCGACACCCTTCCAGATTTAGACAAATGACATGAAGTTTCTTTCAGCAGAACATAGAAGAAAAAAAAAATAGAAAACAGAATCAAGAAAGAATAATCAGTCTAGGCTAGAAGGGAAGACAAGTTTTCAGCTATATGAAGCCCATGCAGGAAATCTGTTGAGGCAAGAGGACCAAAAGCATTTGGGATCTGGTTTCTTATCCGTGTGAATAACAACCATACGTGAGGAGTCTGGATTAAACACCCAGTTTCTGACAAAGAAAATCTTTTAGGTCACCATACAAGCTGTTCAATTCAAAGCTAATGTCTGTTAAAAAATTTGTTTACATTTTACTAAAAATTGAAATGTACCTTAAATGTGCTATAGTGCCTTGGTATAGGAAAAGAACAGATGGAGCTTTCTCTAGTCAAACCTCAGCTTGAAAGACACTCAGCTTGTAGAGCTGGAGCTTAGTTGGTGGTGCACTTCATGTCCTACATGTAAAATTTTCTGTCACTTTTAATTTTGTACCTTGTTTACTTTCTCTGTTACAAAAGAACTGGGACTTGTTTTTAGCAGCTCTGATTAAGTTTCTATTGATTTTTGAGATAGGAAATGGAACTTTCAGATTTCCCACATGAATTTAAAGCAAGTCAGATATTAACCTCGAGGTAAAACATCTGCCATGACATTCCAAGAATAGACAAGTACTATCTCACTGAAAACAGCATCTGTGCTCAAATCTCAGTGCCTGGGAGCTGGAATTGGAGAACAATGCAAGCAGCAGGACTGTATTTTCCCTTGTGTCAAACCACACATGAACACACCCACATTTACTGACACTTACATTCACTCAGATAGGGATTATCACACACATGAAATTCCCTATATATACACACCCTTCAACTGTTAAAGCACTAATGGCTAGAGTGAGATAGAGATGGTGTCAAGGGGAATTGAGAACAACAAGAAAGCTGATGCAGAGCTGGAAAAACTTAGTTTTCATGCCACTGTTAATGCATCTAACCGTATAATGGATGTTTTTTATTTTTGAGGATCAATGTCCTTTCTTATTCTGTAACAACTGTCAATATGTACGTACATTTTCTAGTTTAAAACTTTCAATATCAAATATATCCCTGATATAGGTATTACTGGGCAGTATTTAATAGACTAACAGCAAATGAATAGTTGACATGAAGTCTGAAATATATGCCATATTCAACATCTACTGAACTGAAAACTTTTACCTTCAAATCTTTGGATGGGTGTTACCTATCATGGTTGTCTTCTTTAAGCTAGTTTTTTGGAGATGTTTGTGATATTGGTGAATATTTCAGACAAGGCACACTGGGTGTGGTTCTGAAAACAGAGCCCATGCAAAATTAAGGAAAAATTCAGAGGAAAAAAAAAAAAGAGGCAAAAATCATCTTTAGAGAAGGAGTTGGAACATTTTAGTTCTTTTCTATCTTGTGAAACAGCCATAACTCATACAGCTAGCTAGTGTTTAAAATGTGTACCTGTCCGACAGAGCTAGAAAGTGCCACCTATTTTATTTGACAAACATGTAAAGGGAAGAATTTCAGTGGTATTCACAGACTTTTAAAAGCAAATTATGCCTACTGTCATATCACTGCTAGAGTGATCCCACTGAGCTTCTCTGACTGGAGACACACCTGGAACATGCCTACAATGCCCTTGGCAGGAAGAGGAGTCTCTGCAGCTTTTTAAGCCATGGTTTGTACACCCAATCCTGTGAAAAACACAGCTGGTCAATGCATTCAAACACCCCTGTAAAGCAGCTTTGATCAACTGAGTACAGCACCTTTGAAATGTATTTTAAAAACAGCCAAACTTTTATTAATGACTTAGTCTTCCAGTCCTGAATGTTACTATTAAAGTAAGTTAAAGGATATTTGAGGGATTTTAGGAAACTCATTGATCCAAGAAAATCAGCTTCCCAAGGCATGGAAAACATTACACAGACGTTGGAAAATATAAAACTATTTTCCTAATTTGCATGAATCTCATTTTTAAACTTACACAACTATTGCATACCAGGTACATAATCTTGCAGAAGGCTTTTGAATGGCACTTTTAATAAAATGAAAAAAAATCAGTTTTAAACTGAATGTCATGGTTGCATTAATAACAGCTGACCCAGCAGCAAGCCATAGATGACAACAAAGGTCAAAACTTTAAGAGCAGATTAAAGTAAAAAAAAAAAAAAGAAAACAAAGATTGTTTAGCATCTATTATTATTGTTTATAAATACGTCTCAAATGTCCCAGAGATTAGAGCAGGTGGCTGAAATGAAGCATTAAATTTTGAAAAGAGATTACAAAATTATTGTGGAGAATTGTCTAATACATTTCTATTGTTATCAAATCATTAGTGAGAAAGGAATCTAAACTTGGAACCAAATTTTTCCTTTTCCGTATCAACATATGACAATTTTATTTGCTGATTGCCTCTGTAAAGATTACAAAGTACATGTAGTGAGACCAGAGATGATCTTAAGCAACAAAAATATTTTCGGAAAGGTGATTTCCACTTGGACAGCTGTGTGATGTTGACATTCATTGAAAACAATTCTACAGGTTTCCATTTTGTATACCTAACAGAAACCCGTCTTCAGCAATGAGAGACAGTCATTTTGCATTTCAAAAGACTGGCAGCTCCTCTGAATTTGTCAGAAAAAGCAATCAGCATTTTCCCCTCTACAGTGGAAGACAATCCCTGGAATAAAATCTGTGTGTACAGGTGTGTGTAGAACGTTACCGCACCACATACTCACATTCTGCAGGAGATATGTATTTCACAAAATGTGTACAGTCACAGGTAATCCACAATCATGTGTGAAAAAAAAATTAGGATGAAATCATCAGCTGTTCCTTCAGCTGTTTTTTGTTAGCAGTGTGTAGTTCTGCCTGTAGGATCATCTTACTAGCACCTTTCTCTGGCTGTTATGAAACATTCTCAAGGGCTCCCATCCATGCACTGGAAACACAGGCGTGTCCAGAGCAGGCAGTTGAGCTTACTTTTTATTGCTGTGGTCTACTGAAACTGAATAAATACAGCCAAAAGAAATAAATAAAAACAAATAAAAATGATGCTGGTTTAAATCTTCAATTGAACTAGACTCAGCCACATATGAATTGCACTTGTGAGCAGCCCATTTATAGTCACTTCTCATGAGCATTCAGTTTACAGGCACAGATGTTCAGGGAAAATACATTTTAATCTCAGGATGAGATAATTTAAATATAGCCTTCTGTGAACATTCATACCAGTCAAGGAACAAGAAAAACACCAATAAAATTATATGACTAATCATTTCTAAGTTGTGCACGGATGTATTTGAATTTCAGATGGCAATCTGAGAAAAAGTCCTCAAAACTTTAAGGATCATTCAAATAAAGGGCTATGTGTTCATGGGGATTTAATAATGGCAGAAGATTTATCCATGTTCACACAAATGGCTCAAAAAATATTATCAGAACAATTTGAAAAAAGTTATTTGAGAAAAACTATTCTTAAGGGAGAGTTTTAAGGAATGGACAGCTTTATGGAATCTCTGGTGAGACTGCAATACTTTGAGGTTTAAAAACCTTCCTATAAAAGCAGATATTCAAACATTGATGACTGAAAATTTGCAAAGAAATTACTCAATCTGAATGAAGATTAAGAATTGGATCTGCTGGAAATACATCTTCCACCAGCATTCTCCAGGCTGCAGTGAGTCAGATACTTTGACTTTCTAGTCTAATGAATCTCACCACTAGTTGACAAGTAGTCCTTTTCAACAAAGAATTCTCCTTTTCAAGGCAGCTTCCCCACTCCCTTGCTCTCAGCAGGCTGAGGTTACAGGTGTCTGCAGTTAGAATGGGCTGTTCCAGAACTGCTACCACTTCCCATTTCCCACTGGGAATGCAGCCAAACTACTCTGAGACCACTGTCTGCCCCACCTACTGTCAGACTTAAATCTGGAGGAAGCACTGGAGTCATTTTAGAGAACTGCCAAAAAGAGACAGAGAGTATAAAAGTAAAAAGAAGACAACAGCACTCCTTTGCAGAAAACTCTTTCCTATGACACATGACAAATCCCTATTTCAAGTGTAAATAAGTTGGAAAATATTTTTAAAAGATCAGCATAAAACATAAAGGGTATTTTGAAAAACACATATTACAATATAAAATATGGGAAAACAAGCAGAAATGTGTCTGTCTTTCTGGGAGCTAATTTAGTTGCTTTCTTGAAAGCTCATTCTGAATAGGAAGCCATCGGAGCAATCCTCAGTTCATTTGCCTTTTTTTTCATTTCCGTAAATAGGCACAACATGAGGGTATTGTTAAGCCTCAGGTTTGGAAAGTGTTGTGTGATCTTAGAATTGTAATTTCCAGAAATGGTAAAACCACTGCTGTTATTTTACCTCGACTTCACAAAGTACCAAAATGTACCATTATGCAATGTAAATCGTTGTCTTAATTAGACAGACGGTTGATTCCGATCAAAGCTAACTTGAAACAGACTTTCATACACTTCTTCCATCTTCAGACAATTTTTTCAGGGAATGTGGTAGTATTCCTAGGGATGTATATACATGGAAGATATTTCTGTTGGTAATCAAATTTATAGAAGAAAGTACTGATACACTGAGACACATTGAACTTGTTCAAATTGGCATAACTATTGGCACTATGCCAAACTTCATTCCAGGCCATGCTGTGTCTCTAAACTACCATCCCAACTGACTTTGAGTGCTGAGGCCACCTACTCATGGGACAACGACTAAATCAGTAGAGGTATCAAGCAGCAAGTTAATACAAAGTTACTTCTAATCTTTTTTTTTTTTTTTTTTTGTTGGTTTAAAAGTTCAAGGTTACTTGATTAACAGATTAGCTACTCTGTTCTCCCCCAAAGAATGAACAAGATGCCCCTATGGAAAAATGAGTGAAATGAGCATTCTACTAAGGAAGACAAGATATGTACTCTTAATTCCATAAGGAATATTTTAGGCTTGTTTTTCCAAATAGTACCACCAAGACCAAAATACTGGGTGAAATGAGAAATATTTTTGTCTTGCCTGTGGCTTGTTTTTGGCATTCACACCCCAGAGATACATAGAGAACCTGAAGCTTCAGAAAAATTTAATGTTTTAAAATCCTGTGTATGAGTAAGGAAAAATAGTCTGGGTTTTGTTGCTTTAGTTCTTCCCAGAATGCTGTTATTTAATTTCATGCAAAGGAGGCATAAAACACTCTGTTCTTAATTAGTTCTTGATACAGCTTATCTGCTTTCATGAGGGTTTGTCAGCACAGCATGAATCAGAATCATTGGAGACCACTACTTAGCTTGAGTTTATGCATGATTTGCCTTTAAAAACAGATTGGTTTGAATTGTTGGATCGCAGAGTAATTGCAGACTCTATTGACTTTATGTAACAGGTTAAATGTGATTGGGATGCTCCCTTTTCAAGTGCAGTACTTATCCTTGGGAAGACAGAGCTTCACATGTATTTAAGACCATAAATGGCACATATTTGCAGGGTTTTACATTAGTAAGTTTGGAAGTCATTTATCAGTTGAAAGCCAGAAATGGCAATCAAAGACAAATGAGGAAAAAAGAAACAAAACCAAACTTGTTTCCACTGCTGAATTATTTTGTGGATTATAGATACTGCTAGCAGCAATCTCAAACTCTCAAAGTGTTTTTTAAAGAAATTATTAACACTCACAACACCCTAGTGGAGAAGGCAAATATTATCTAAACATTTTACAGTGAAGCTGCTGCTGTTCTGGGAGGTAAATTGGCTCTGGGGTGGGGCACTGGGAATGCTTGGGGAGAGGATGTGCACGCCACAGTGGTGAGTGTGACCCCCCAGGGCAGCCCTGCTGCCTGGGACAGCTTCTGCAGTGCCCCCAGACCTCTGCACAGGACACTCTGCCAAGCCACCCCAGCACCCACAGCTGAGGGCCAGGGCAGGGCTAAGTTCTTTCCCGGGGTTATCCTTGCCTGCCTTAGGTGTGCTGTGGGACTGCAGTTCCTAAGCAGCAGCAGAACTGCAAAGCTCCATGCTGCAGAGTACCTGCAGTGCTTCTGAGAAAGGAGGAGTCCCCTCCCTCATGCTCTGACAGCACAACCAACCTTCATCTCCTTCATGGTCACATCCTCAGCAGGGCACGTCTCTCCTGCTGTGGCACAGGCTAACAGGATCTGCCTAGGAGCAGAAGAGATTTCGCTTATTAATTGCATAGAAATCCAAACCAAAGGAAGAAAAAAACAGTTTTCTATTTATCCAGCAATATTTTGTAAACTTCAAACATACATTGGGGGTTTGGAATACAGCAGTAACGGGAAAGGCATTTCTCTTGTGAGGGTTGTGATTCCTTCCCTGGGAATCCTACAGTGCTCTACATTCATGAGCATGATCCTGCAAATGCTGGCCATGAAGAGCTCCCTGAGGCTCCAGTGGGAGCTGTGCTTGAGAAGTTTTGAAGCTTTTAACAATATTAGACTGTGACAGTCCCTTGAGGAATCTGTGAACGCACCAGCCAATATGGAGCACAGCAAGCCACTGCTCTCACAAGATGTGTCACAGGCTCTGTTCTCCACAGAGAGCAGGGAGACACCTGAGACTGGCCAAACACACAAACACTGCCACACCTCAACCCCAGTAATTCCAGTTCAGTGTGAGCTCTGCCTCCAAGGACTTGTGTCAGCATGTTCTTTGTCAGACACAACACAACAGGGACATGAAATTCAGGGTGCTGCAAAGTGTCACTGCTTTTAAAATAAGCAACTGAAGTGTGATCCTAACACTTAACCAAAGTAAAACTCTGTAAC
Source organism: Anomalospiza imberbis (assembly GCF_031753505.1). Classification (NCBI taxonomy): domain Eukaryota; kingdom Metazoa; phylum Chordata; class Aves; order Passeriformes; family Viduidae; genus Anomalospiza; species Anomalospiza imberbis. Next base: position 6,233,625 of record NC_089695.1, read on the forward strand.
AACATCCAAACTATGGCATAAGTATAAGCACACTTATACTGCTGTGAGCTGAGACCAGTTCCAAGATTCAGGGTGGGTACATAGGTCTTCTACAAAATATTATTTCAACTTTCAATTTAGATATCTTATTTCAGATTCCAATGGTTAAATTGCTTTAATGAATGGTCAACAATGCTGCACAATTTTGCTCTCTGTTGTCAAGCACAGCATGAAACTGCAGGGAAAAGGACAGTGTCACGTGGAAAATAGGATGATGAAATTACATAATTTTGATTTATTAATAATACATTATAGCCATATTTGCTATGCAATTAAAGGTTGTATAAACATGAAAGTACAGATGAACTTATCTTGCATAAGAGAGTTCTATTATGACATTCTATAACTTATACTGTGTGATTTTGTAAACCAAATAATTTTTAAAAAATTTTATTTATGTGCATATGAAATATAATATAGCCAAATATGCTCCAAATATGAGGAAAAAAACCATTTAAATTTGCAGAGAATGAAAGAATATTTTTCTTTTAACTATTAAATACTTCTTAAATGTACTATATTAGAAATCAAATTTGGAATACTAGAAAATGGGTTTTGTTTTTATTAATAATTCTGTCTTTAATAGTATTATTTGTACTTGTGAGGTCTTTTCTCCCCTTGAACTACAAACCAATCAGGTTCATAAAATGCTGACCATCGGGAGAAAAAAACATCTTATACAAAAGTTCAAGTCTTCTCCCCCATTTTGCTTCAGAACACTCAAAAATTTTGGGAAAGAAGATGAAGGCAACTTTCTCCCTTTCAGTGTAATTTTTGCAACAAGCACAGCCTGTGTGCTGCAGTTGAGCCCTGAGCAGCGCTGCCCTGACCATCACTCCCTGCTGGTGCCCAGGCTCAATGCACCGTCCTTCCCAGCAACCCCAGACGTGATGGATCTCACAATGCTGTCCCTAATCACTCATGTGCCTGCTGATGATCACATCTTCAAACAGGAGACACTCTCTAAAGGGTTTTTTTTCTTCCCATCTTTGTGAAAGACCTTTTTACTAGGAGCCATTTGGCAAGAAATCCACAAGGTCATCTGTAATAGAAAAATAATGGACTAATTTGAAAGCTGAAGCCCAAACATTTGCTTGTAAAAAGTATGGCCAATTGTCAGCTTTGCAGCTTTGAGATAAGGTATCTATTTTGATAGATTAGAGTCTCCACAGTATACCTGAGCACTGTAAACTGGAAAAAGACATTTCTGTGGGGAAGCTCACACAGGGAGCCCTTGCTCAGGCTCTGCCCTTTTGCTGGTCAGGGCAGTATTTTGACAAGTACTTTCTGCATTGAAGGAATCTGACAGAATTTTTCATTTACTGTTTAATTTCTAAAATAAATGCCCATTTCAATGGAATCATTATCTAGTAGTAGAATAGCCCACACTGCTGTAGCATGTTGCTATGCTGGGAATCATAAAGGAATTATTGTTTTTCAAGGACACAGTGACAGCAACTTTGAGAAATCACATAGATTTCAAATTGATACATATTTGCCTCTTGAGTACTGATCAGATTAATTGCCCACTTAGTCCAACTTATATCATCCTTTTAACTTTTTAACTACCATAGAGCAACCATATGAATCAAGTCATAAATCAGAATTTGCTATTGTCTGAATGGCTTGTATTTGTTAATAATGTACAGACTGGCTCATGGCATTAATTGTTCATTACAGTTGGCTGTAAATACTGAATGGACATGGAGTTCTAAGCCTTTTGCTATAATTTGGTCCACACAAGCATGAAAAGTCCCTGCAAATTGCTATACTCATATACACTCATGTCACAACCTGTACAAAATACACATTTTTGTAGAACACACAAACCTACCTAATAAAGGTAAAGAATAAGAGCTTTCTAATGACATGAGAGTATTTAATGGAAGAGTTATCTGTCTGTTAAAAAAAGCAATGTTAAAAAAGAGCAATGTTAAAAATAATTCTTAGTTTCCCCTAGAAAGAGAAAGATAGCCATGAACAGAAGTTACAATTTAAAAAGGTTGCATTTTTTCAAAAAGCAGAGGAGGAGGGAAAATTATAATAGAAGATGAATTTAACTCCTCAGGCTTGATTCTAGACTGCATACATTCATTTTTTTCTGTGATTAAGGAAGAATTTGGTTATGTGAATTTCTACAATGATTGTGTAAAAGAATGCATCAGTGTATCCAGTGAGAGTTTTTCCATAATTTAGAGTCAAGATTTCACCAGTTGTCTTTACAACTGGGTACACAGTCTATGTTATGCCTGTCTTTTCTGGGCAAAAATATTTGAAGTATTTCATTCTTGTCCAGCTTGTCACATATCTGCCACAGATGTAGGAAACATATATTATTTACATTTTTTTGCATTTAGATTGTGCAAGTGCTGTTGCTGGCAAACTCTGCCTGCAGAATGAAATGCAGGAAAACAAATAAGATACCTTCTATTTTCCCCAAAAGATAACTGCAAGGAAATATACACTAAAAATAGATTGCATTGTTAAAATATTTGACATGCACTATTAAAATATTTTGTTCGGTATTCAAAATATTAATTATGACTGCTAACTCACACCAAAATTCCTTGGCTTGTGTCAACTGACCTCTTGTGGTATCACATAATGTTCTTTCAACATGGCAAAAAGAATACAGTAATTTAATATCCTGGCAGCTTTGTGTACATGTGCTCCTGCTGCAGTCCAAAGACCTGCCTTCCAGAGTTGTCATTATTTAACTCAGCTAAAATTCTCACTGGTTTGGTAACATATATAGAAAATGAGCTTGAGAACACCTATATGATAAGAAAGCCAACCACTGGCCAAATGAAAGCTGTGTAACGTCAAGCACATTCAACTGAACCCCTGTTCTATGCAATAAGGTGCTCCTTACAGTTGGAATAAAAATATTTTTGTGTGGGCATCATTTTGTGGTGAACTGGTGATAACAGCATTTTCCTGCTCCTGTAGTGAGTAAGGTTCTTGTTACAGGTTAAAGTATGTGAGCTGCCTCAATTCTTGCAAGGAGTAGAGGAATGTTCTGTCAGTGTCCTTGAGGAAGAACAGAAAATAACACATCTCAGGTGAATGCATAGATACTATTTCATATATTTCTAGTTATATATAATATGTAGATGTTATTAACATGCTAGAGTCTGTAGTGTACACAGGCTCCTTGATCCACAGAAATTCCATCTGGCTTCTTGTATGTGATTGTCTACAGCTCTTCCAATGTTTTAAAATGTTCTGGACACAGAACTGACAATTAGATCATCTGGCTACAGCTTCTTCTTTGATTCTTTTCTGCAGGTTTTTTCCCAGGTTTCTTCTAAAATTAGACTAATTTTGACTGTTTCATCTAATCTGATTATAAATCAGTATTTAATACTGCAGTCATGATACCTCTGCGGCATGAGAACATCAATTATAGAAAAGGTACTTCCCCCCTGGAAGGCTCCTGAGGGAAATCATTCTTTTCTCAGGCACACAGAGCCCTTTGCTGCTTTCCACAGCCTGCTCCAGGTATGTCTGTGCTCCAGCTCCTGGCACTCAGTTTAGACATCAAACATATTGCATTATCTTCTTCTACAAGCTGAAAAAGTCTCATGTGAAAGGTTCAGATTCAGCTGTCATTTGATAACACAACTATATAGGACTGGAGCTAAAAAATTTGTGAAGGACTACTTCTGCTCAAATACACGAGGGGTACAAGGGTAAAAACCCGTTTCTTGCCCATAAAAAAGTTTACTGAGAAAATCCAGAATTTAATTTGTGCAATGTCAAATAGCCTTATTTTCTGATGCTACTTAAGTGAAAACTGAAGACCAGACTGAAAACCAGACAGAAGTACATATCATGAATTTTTTTGAGAGAAGGACCTTAAATAATACACTTATTTTAGAGTAAGAGTCTTATGTTGCTGGGAGCCATCCCTTGTTATAGCTAAAATGTCCTTTGTTGTACACAAATAAACTCCATCTAAACATATCATTAATACTGACACAGCTTAGGTCTTCTACAATTTTCTTCCAACATACTGTACATTTCCATCTAGAACATGGCATTAAGAAAAATGAAAGCTTTGTGCAGTATAATAAACATTTCCATAGAAGTCTATGTGGTATTTCTGCTCTACATCATGATTCATTTATCAACCTGAATTAGGCTTTTGAAAGAGGAAAATGCAGCTTTGCAGTTCAGTACCTTTCCTGGTCTTTTCTTGCAATAACAAAATTGCTTAATGTCATTTCAAGTTCATCCTGTTCCATGCACGCATGTAGGCAGAGCTATGGGTAATTCACTTACACAGTTCAACATCTCCTTTGTCACAGATGGTAAATGTGCAGATTTTTCCCTCAAGGAAAGAAAAGGAAAGAAACTCTTTTATAAAATAATTGTATATTCTGCTCTTTTTTTTTTTTTTTTTTTTTTTTTTTTTTTTTTTTTTTTTGTGTCACTGATGCTCTTATATTGTTATTATACCCTGTCAGGCTGGTAATTAGCATTCAGTCTCCATCTGACACAAGCACAGCTCTCAATCCTCCTTAAAAATCCCTTAGGGCACACATAGTAAGTAAAATAATGTGAGCTAGTAAGGGGGGGAAATACTAAAACAATAATAATATTAATAATGATAATAATAAATAAAAAATTTAAAAGAACAAATAAAAAACATGAGACTGCATAACCACAGCCTGCTTTTGTCATGCAGTCAATGCATGGCTCTTTTTCAGTGAACTGCATGGAGCTAATCCTGCTGTGTGGAATAAGCTTTCAGAATGCTACAACTGTCTTCCTGCAGCTGTCCTTTGCTTTTCCTACACAAAGATCTAAATCCTCTTCCCAGTTTCACCTTTCTTCCAAACTTCTAAGGCACACAGTGTATCTTTTACACACAGTGATTGCCCCTCCTCCATTTTCAGGTCTCCTGAGTGACTAATCATTTCCTCTTCTCAGACGAGTCATTTTTTGGACAGTGTCACTTGTGATACTTGAGGTATCCTATTGTTCTGAACAGCTCTAATTAGATTATATCATTCTTGGTAAAATGATAATGTCACTTTAGAGCTTTGTGCACCTACCAGAATTCTTCCAGTTTCAACAACAATGCCATCACTAGAAATAAGAAGAAACAGAACTTTCCTTGTAGTTGCTACAATATCCTTGTTTTCAGTGATTTCTCCTTGTAGTGACTGGTGTGATCACAAGGTGGGCCTACTCCAGAAATCCTGTAGGACTAGTAGCACCACACAGTAATTTTGTTGAAGCTGTACCCTCACACATGCTTGCACTCTCATGTAAGGCAGGCAGGATGTGCTGAAGATGCTGGCATAGCCCCCACACCATGTCACATCTTACCCAAGATGGTGAGTCAGTTTTCTGCCTTTGCACTCACACAGCAACAGGACAGACAACTGAAACTGATGGTTTAATATCATCCAGTATCCTAAAGTTACCATGGAAATGACAACAAAAGAGGCTTACACCTCGATACCAAATCAGTATGAAAGATAACCAAGCCAGAAGTCCAATGGCTCTTGGCAGTCATGTAACAAGGCGGAGAGTCAGGGATGTCAAAGATCTGTGACTTGAGAAAACCCTGAATTTCTCTGAATATAAGATACCTTAATTTTGTGATGTTGAAATATGGTCTGTCATACAAAAGCTACTGAGTTGATAACAGAAATTTGTGCCTTAAAATAAGAATACCAAATTTATACTAATATTAACTAACAGTCTGATCTGGCACTACATGTCTTGGCATCAGTCTTAAACCCTAGAAAAACTCATGCAGTTGACAGAACATGTGTGTGAGAGACACCTCCCAGATCACTGCCACCAAGGTGTTGAATAAGGAGTCCCTGGAGGTCTCCATTTGCTCATTAGATCTCCTCTCCTACAGTGAGGTTACACTGCAAGTGTGAGCACACAGGAGTTGCTTTATTTCACTGCACAGACACTTCCCAGGTCTCCAGCTATGTATTTGTCCAAAAGTGGGAGAAAATCTCTTGACAACATTAACTAAATGAAATTTCTAAGTGTAAAATGCTGTCGTAGAATAATTCAAGGATTTAAGAAATATTGGGTGGGAAGAAATACCTTGTTCAGAGCAAATTCCTCTGAAAATGAGATCAGTAATAGGGATGACTACAGCAATTGGAGAACACCCAGCCTGAGCTGCACTATTTTCAGTGTTTAATGAAGCCCTGCCCATTTTCTCTTATTGACTGACTGGGATGTTGTGTGAAACACCAAACCTGTGACACTCAAATATCTAACACAACCAGCATCTGACACAAGCGGCGTCACACTGAGAAAACAAATGACAGAATCAGCCGAAAATAATTCCCTAGACACTTATAAAAAAAAGGTGGAAGAATTATATTCAACCCCCTTCTCTTTCTGCATGTCACAGACCTAGAAGCTTTTAGGATTATTTTGATAATTCAGAGTGCTCTCTCTTCTCTTACTAATAACTTTATCTTTTATTAGGTGAACCAAAGAGGTAGATAAGGGACTCTGTTAGTCTGGGATTTATGGTTACAGTGAATTTAAACACATGAAAACCATCTGCTGCAGCATCCAAGAAGGAACTATTATATACCTAAGCTGAGGAAGAAAAAAACATTAGAGGTGGATTTTCTGCTTTTTCTAAAAGAAAAGCTCTGCCTCTTCCCAATCCCTAACTTCAGCCTCTGTACAATATTTATTTATTACCAAGCTAATAAGTCAGCCTTCAGAACATATTTCTGCTGTATCTGCTCACTTGCTTACACTTTCCATGTAGCAGAATTCCCTTTTCTAGGATCTCAAAAGTTCAGAGTTCCAAAAGGGGGACCTGGTGGAAGGAAGGAGAGGAACAAATGCCCAGACTCGATATTGCTGCTTAGTCCTTTGGGCCATGTGGCTCTTACGTGGCCTCTGTGTAATTTTAGGTGGCAATGTATCATATCAGGGGATGTTTCAATGACATTTTATCTCAGTGACTCCCTCACAATTCCCATCATGGACAGGAACCATTTTTCACAGGAGGTGTATATTGCATAAAGAGGAAGACATTTATCTGTGTAAATATAAGAAGTTCATCTTCTACTGTATAAGTTTATGCATCTGCATAAGGAGATGTTACGTTGTGCTGGGGATATGGCTGGCATCAGACCACAATTCCTTTCTGGAAATGACACGGGCTCCCTAGCATTGTCCTAACAACTCTGGGGCTAATACCACTCAGCCTGGGGAGAAGCAAGGGAAGTAAACTACAGTAATGATGCTGTTCCCCTGCAAAGGCACTGCATTTTGTGGGAAAGGGAATCCCTCCTGGGATGTCATTTTTTACCTCTTTTGTGGTTGCTTGGAAGAGTGGATGGTTAGGCTGTGAAGGAGCCATAGTCTCAGTCCACCAAAATGCTTAGCTCTATGCTATTTTAAATCCTACTTTCCCTTTCTGAACTTCTTTGAGAAAATCTTTAAATTATATATCTAACATCTACCTTTCTTTCTATCTTTAAATATCCTCAAATGAATGGATAGAAATTTCTGACTATTAAAAGTAAGAATCCATGTCACACATTTCCCATATTTGATTGTACTTCTTTCATCATGTATGTGAAATAGTAGATTTGCATAATGTCATATTTCTCTGGACTGTGCACTGACCTGTGTAAAACAACCTACCAGAGAGTAATCTCCTTTCATGAAACACCAATTTTTCTGATGCCTTCAAGGCAAAAAATGTAGACAGCCCAGTTTTCAAAGTCACAGAGAAAAATATCTTCATAGATTTATGAAGGGAATAAATACAACTTTGCTAACCAACCACTTCCATGCATTCTAATGGCTACATGTTGCAATTAATAAAACAAGCATGTCCCATACTGGGGGAAAATGCTGACCATGCCAGAATAAGTGGGCCCATATATTGTCCAAGCATGTAAATAGATTAAGTGACAGCATAATTAATCCTCAGTACATAATCAATGAGGAACAGTAAGGCCTTGTGAAAAATTGAAGACATCAGAATGAGACTGAATTTTCCCTGAGCTAAAATGTAGAGTCACTAGTCAATGAATCCTGCCTCAGGAGACTGCAACAAATACAGAGAACCAGCTCAAGGACAGTCAGAGTTGTAAATTGAAAACTATAAAAAAATAATAATCTAACAATTGTGCCAACATGTTTATAATTTATAGGTTGGCGTTACAGGTGAGAAATAGGGGTTAGCAGTCTGTTATAATCTGAACTTGAGTCAGTAAAGCACTGCAGAACCTCTAAATCACCACTTCTTTCATTTCACAGAGTTTAAAAACATATAATAAAACTATCAGACAAAGCCACTTTCTTTCAGGGTTTGAAGCTGGAGCCGTGGATACCAAACTGTTCAAAGTTAGAGTGCTACCAGGGAGTCCAGCAAAGGGAAGCTCTTAATTTTCCTTATACTCTTTTCGTTTTCACGTTGGGCACTTGCCATAAAAGTACAAAAAGCACAGGGGTCTTTTTGTTATAATTGAGGCAGGCAAGAAAATAAGAGTTCTGTTTCACATTAAATTTCAGTGTTCTCAAATTTAATTCCATTTTGATAATCTAATTCAAGGTACTGAAAAAAAAAGTTTGAGCATACATTTAAATGGAGTGAAATTAGAACCTTTAATCCTGCACAGTGCTGAGTAACTCTGAGTTTCAAATTCCCTTGTCCCAGTGGGTGTTGAGGTCAGCGCTCACCTCAGAGCAAATTGGAGCCTAGCAGGATTCCGTTCTCTGTAAATAGGGGAGGCTGCCTCGTTGTGCTCTGCAGGGACTGAGAAGCATTTCCAAAAGGGTTTAAATATGAAGGTTTTGGGCTGTTTCTTGGACGTGACTCCCCCTTAGAGAAAAGTGAATTAAACGGAGCAACCCTGTATGCATTTGCTAATAACTGGACAGAGCAGAATAGCACTTTTACATTTTTTTTTCAGCCATTCATCTTTCAAAGTTCCCCATGCTTCCCATGAAGAGATCAGTCATTATTGCCAATCAGTCCTCTTACAGCCTGTACAATGTGTAGGAAGGTACTGGAGCATAGTATGTAAAGATGGTTCTATAGTCACTCAAACATTCCCTTCATGATTAAGTATTGCAATAAATATTTAAAATACTTATAAGCAACCTTCAAGATACTGTCCATTTGTCTGACATAATCACCATTTGTGCTGTAACTCATCTTCCCTTACAACTGATCTACTGCATTCCTCTGCCATTGTGATGTGAATTTAACCTGAACTTTGAAATACCAATTGGCACTCCATATTCTTCCCCCATAAAAAGCTTGTGGAAAATTTTCATGATCAAAGTACTTTTCCACATGCTGTATATTTCATTTCAATTCCAGCAAATTTTCATGTGCATTTTTCATTGTTAAATGCTCCTACAGAGGATAGTTGTAGCACTAATGGCAACTAAAAGTTACTACTATTACAAAAATTGTGAAAACTAAAGTAGATCAGTAACACAATAAAACTGGTAGCTAGTGGGAGTGCAGCCAACCTTTTATACTGATTGAGTCCAGTGACCTTTCTACATTCAGAACCCTTTCTTGGAAACAAGACTAATGAACACACTGACAGTGGTGTGACAGGCAGAAAACCTACCAGGTGAGTTCCCTGGCTGTATCTTTGTGGGGGTTTGACAGTGCTTTGACTTGGTGGGGTATTAACTGAATAAAATTGAAATATTAGACTTCTGTTGTCACACTGTTCTGTAAAAATGCTTCTCTTAGACTCCACTACACTGCAGTCAATAGATGTCAAGATAATGTTAAACAATTATTCTGGTCTGTCACAGGTTCCTGATCATTGTAAGAAATTGGGTTGAGTGAGGCAGTGATGTGTCTGCAGACAAATCAACCCAGCCATCTTTGGTAGTTGCCCTTAGTACCAAAGGGCTTTTATTACTGAATACTCAGTAGTGAAAGAAATTTATAATTAAAATATGGGAAATTTTTGGATAAATTCAGACCTTCTCAAGAGAAAAGTTAAGTCTCCATAGCTTCAGCCTAGCAAAATGAAAGTTGAAAATGACAGCTATAGGATAACAGGAGAGTTGACATCTTCTAAATAGATATAATGCTTCCCTTTACCCAGAGGAAATAAATTAAGAGAAAACCAACAAGCCAACCTAAAAAACCCAAACAAACTAGCAAAAACAAAACACAAATGCCACATTCTGAGGGATTTTTTTTAGACTTAGAATTCAGACTTAGACTTAGAGTTACCCTGAGAGTTTATCAGCAATCCAGCATCCCAGGAGAGCCCTCACACACTGCAGGTGAGAAACCGTGAGCCAGAAAAAATGTACTCTCAGCCCACCTGGGCTCATCTTATTTGCAGCATGCTGAAATCGAATGAAACTGCTGCTGGAAAGTGTGTGATGGATTTAAAACCTGCTTCTGGAGTTTACATTTTGCTGTAACCTGGGTTTAAGACAGCTAACCCAGGAGCAGAGGAGCACAGAGGTCAGCACCCGCTGCAAAGCCCACACTGAAGCGCCTGCTGTTCTGAGATTCCTGCCAGCGAGGCAGCACAAAGCTTTGGCAAGTGCAGTTGGGAAAGTGCGAAAAACCTTACAAGTACTTCAGGAAGGAAAGTAGAAGCTCAGTACAAATCTCCAAGACACTTTTCTGAGCAGCCTGCTTTTATCTCAGGGGAATTTAGCATTTCTGTAGACCACAGCTACTGCAGGGTCATCTCAGGAGGAAAGGTCCAAGCCCTCTCAACTCTCCCTGTCAGAAGCAACACTTCCAAATTTCTCAGGAAACCAGTGAGTACAGAATGTAAGGCCAAGTGTCACATGAATTCCATGATACATGTCAGGTAACCTCATACATTATCCTGGCATATTATCCACAAGCTTCCACATCTGAATGGATTCACTGTACACCAGCTGGTGGAGGCAAATCTGTGTCTGACCAAAGCACAGAGAAAAAAAAAAAGTACATAATTTTAAGTAAGGATATATAATGGACATAATATTTCACAGAAGAGCTGCATTAAACATATAGTGTTGTGGGTCTTTTTTCTTTCCTTTTTGAAAAAAAAAATGAATGCAAAGCATATATTTCACTTGATATGATATTAAGCATATGAAAATAATTTATTTCCCAATTGTCACTCCTTCACATGTTCTCAGTGTAGGTAACTGCAAATATGAATATCATTCAGAAGCTGTTGTTTTAAAATTTTGTCTACAAAGAAACTAGATTTTAAAGAAAGAAATTATGAGTCTGTCAGAACTGGGAATGAGGTGATGCTGCACAGAGTTCCACGACCATAACCTTGAAACGTTTCAGAATTCAAATTCAGGCCGCATACATGCATCTCTTATGGACAGCTCAACTTCTCAGAAGTCTTCAGGCTTTTAATAGGAAGCTCTTTGCCTTTATGCCAGAGCCAAAGCCACAGTTGTGGTTTAGCAGTGTAAATCCAGACTTGGGCTGCATCCAGGACAGGTTACATCACCTGAGGAATCTGCTGTATCTTCAGCGGATTTGTTTGTTTTCTCCAGGAGAAAAACAGCTATTTGACATGCATGCATATTTCTATTTGACTTTCCATTTGCCAATATTTTCATCCTTTGTCTGAAGAAGGGAAGTGCTGAACACCTTCTGCAGAAAATCTTCCTCCAGGTCAGCTCTGGCGAACTAAGAATGGAAAGTTATAATGTGGCAAACAGAAAATACATTTTCAAATGTGTCTCACTTTCGTTCAATAATCTTCTTAGCAAATGAACTGAATTTGTGTGTGGATTTTTGGGGTTTTTTTCCCCCTAATCTCATTACAGGTTCATGAAAACAGGAAATTGCCTCTATTCCAAGAGATTGATCTGCTTGCACAGAGCATGATGCTTCTCTGTGGTAGCTCCTGTAGGTATTAGCAAGAGGTGAGACTTTTCTTTTACTAGCAGATTTGCCCAGAGCACATGGCCTTCACAGAGTCACATGTGCCATCCTCAGGCACTGGAATGAGCCAGCAGGATCAAACCCCTCCAGCTGCTCCAGTGGGTGGAATGTGCACACATCTGGCTGTTCCAGTGGGTGGGACGTGCACACATCCAGCTGTTCCAGTGGGTGGGACGTGCACACATCCAGCTGTTCCAATGGATGGGATGTGCACACATGCAGCTGTTCCAATGGATGGGATGTGCACACATCCAGCTGTTCCAATGGAGGGGATGTGCACACATCCAGCTGTTCCAATGGATGGGACGTGCACACATCCAGCTGTTCCAATGGATGGGACGTGCACACATCCAGCTGTTCCAATGGAGGGGATGTGCACACATCCAGCTGTTCCAATGGAGGGGACGTGCACACATCCAGCTGTTCCAATGGAGGCGACGTGCACACATCCAGCTGTTCCAATGAAGGGGATGTGCACACATCCAGCTGTTCCAGTGGGTGGGACATGCACACACCCAGCACATGTGCTGGGCTCTTGGCCCTGTCACAGCAAGGTGTTGCCCCCATCCTTGCCCTTAGCACTTCAGTGATAAAATAGCGTTGACACTGTCAGGAATAATTTGCCCCATTCCCCCTCTGCTACTGTAAAGTTCCTCAATGAGAAATTCTTCTTTGGAAATTCCAGCAGAAGAGCTGGAATTTCACTTGAGTACATTGGAACCACATTGACGTAGGAGAATATGTGAGAGTGCGTGTGTGTGTGTGTGCGTGTGTGTGTGTATGAATTTGTAATTAATTAATTTTTTTAAAATACTGTTTTCAGTCAATCTAAAATCACATCGAGGAGCAAATTTTCAGCAAAAAATTAAGAATTTTCAAATATTTAATTACAAAATAAAAGATCAAAGTTCCATCCATCATAATTTTTCCATATTGTTTGAAAATCTTTTTTAATGAACCTGAAATTAATCAACATAGTCAACTTGCATTTGCTAATAATTTAATCTTGAATACATCTTTTAAAAAATAATGCTTTTAGCAAGCCAACTGAAACATTCTTTCTGTCTAAGATTGAGAAGAAACCTCCTTTCATGGAATGAACAATATTTCTTTCCACAAATAATTTTTACTTTCCATAAAGATCTGAAACACTTCTGTCTACACAGTACTCACTTGTCAAATTTGCTTTGCTCAAAAAATTTTTAGAATCTATATATATATTTCCTGTTAAAAATAATTGCTATAAAATGAGCATTTCTAAATCAACATTAATTTAGACCAAGAATTGCCTTTTTGGTTAAAAAGTCTGGCAGGCTACAATGATTCAGAATACTACTTTAGATGATTGATCACTGCCTGCATGTCTATTCCCTATCCTTCTCTTCTACCTACTCATGCACTTATGTGACAATATAAATCATCTTGCTCTTTACAATGAGTCTTATTTATTTCCCTTAAACCCCCCCCCCAAAAAAAAAAAAAATCAGAACCAAACCAATATAAGCAATCTAGAAGATGCCAGCTGCATCTCCTCTGTCCAGGCTAAAGCTCTTGTGGCTCACTCTTCTGTCCACTGAGCACCATCTGCCCTTCCTTGAGCTGCTGCAATCTGGCCCCAGTTTAAGTGAACCCAGCACTGAGGAATGTCTGACACACGGGAGCTTGAGGCTGTGCCTTTCAAACCTCCCTGCAAGGCTGGGCCACCTATACCCTCCAGACAGGCTTGGAATGCCACTCTTCTCTCTAGCAGGACAATTCCCAAAGCCTGGCCACTGTGAAAGCACAGGCTGCCTTCCCTCCTGGGCACTGGTGAGCTCTGCAGCCCCTGAAGTGGCCTGACACCACATCCAATCATGCATGGTTTATGTAGGGACCAGCTATGGTTTCTCCAGCTTCAGAGGAGGGGCTCCGTGCATATCAAAGAGCATGATTTGGCTTTGTGGACTGAGAAGCTCTTAATAATTAAAATGACACACAGACACAGGTGTGAATACTCAGTAACATACAGGGGGAGCAGAGGGAGGACATCAATGACTGTACACCTGCATATCTGCTCACTTCACAGTGTCCTTTCTGTATGGACAGTCTTCTTGCAGTGGAAAAGAAAGAAATGTCAATTAAACAAACTTCTGATCCCACTTTAGTTGGGATCAGAACACTTGCAAGAATAAAAACAAACAGAATGGATGGTGTGGAAACTTCTAAAGCAGACATTACTTCTGATGGGGAGCAGCTAATTGCCAACACAGAATGTGTATGAAATATTGATTTAGTTTGTGTGGATAGGGTAGCAAGCCTCAACACACTTTCATCTGTTCTTAAATATAAATGAAAGAACAATACATTTACTCTAAGGTCACTGTGGGAACAGAGGATCAGCCAAAGCACACACAGCTTGTGATTTATATTCAGAACCCACCAGCAGCAAGAAAAGAGAGACTGATACCATCATCTCACAATCAGCTTTTGGATCATGTTGTGCATTTAAGAATGCAGAAGAATTCAAGGCTATTTCTCTTCATTAAGCAAACCAGTCTAACTCAACAATCAAATATCCTTTTCTACTCTTCAGTGCACGCAGCCACGTATAATACTATTTTATGTAGCCATTAAAAATATGCAGGCACTAATTATCACACTTTTGGGTATCTTTTGAATACCAGTAAAAAAGTGTAAAGCCTTTAAAGAGAGAAGATGCACATGGCCATGGAAGTTTTTCAGGAATCAGGACAGACCTGTAATCACTCATCACATGAAGAGATAATTGAGAGTTTAACTGGGTGTTCAGAACAAACAGCTCTGTGCAGGGGGAAAGGGTGCAAAACTGCTCCAGCCATTGACAAGAGTGAAGAATACTTTCATATAGGGCAGTGATCAAGTTAATTTGATAGGTAGCTCTGGGAGCCCCATGGATACTCTGAAGGCTTAGCCAACAAGATTTCATCAAGGTTGTTAGTTGCCTCTCAATCTGCTTCTCAAGGAACTCTTGGCAAGCTTAACTCTATTTCCACTTGCTAGAGAGACACTTTCAGCCCCAGAACGAAAGTAACATTGGTCTTTCCTTTCAGTACATAGCATTGTAACTTAATTTTCATATAATTTTCCCTGCTGAGATTGAGTTTGGAAGCAGAATTCACATAAATTTTTCTCACAAAAGCACAAAGCAGTATATAAGACAAATATTAAAATTAAACACATAAAAAAGTTCAAAACTAATTGCAAAACATGATTGTGGTGGGTATTTTTTCTTTTTTTTTTTCCTTTTAAGTCAAAGGCAAACAATTTGCAATGAATAATTTATCTTGCATGTTTTTGGTTTGGTATTTTTTTCATAGAATTTCCTCTGGTAGTTAGTTTCAACATCAGCTACATTCCGTTCTTAAGCAGACAGCTTTCCTAAAAATTAAGCCACATTCTGAACTTTCTTGGCAAGTTCAATACTCCAGAGTCAGAGAGCACACAGTAGAATAAAAATGAAGGCATGCACATCTTCAAGTTCAAATTTAATATTAAGCTTCTGTGAGTGTACCCTCATAAAACTTTGAAGTGCATTCCTTCCCCTGCTCTCTCCTGAGGAACTGACTAGCAGAACAAGAACCATGTGAATGCTCATGAAAAGGAGGAGCACAAGAAAAGCAAATTAACTTAATGCAGTTCTTTGAACTAAAAACAACAACAAAAAAAAAATTTGGCAAAGTCTGGATTTAGGATGTGACACTGCAGATTTACAGAATGGTTAAGAGCAGAAATTCAGCTATTCTCAAATGTGCTGAGTAGAATATCTGTGTGCATGCTCATCATCCAACAAGCTGAAGCAAAGATAATCTTGCTTGCTCAGCCCTTGCTCAGATTTGCAATTTATAGGAGTGGAGTTCAAGTGGCAGGAAGCCTGGTGCTGTGTCCCTGTGTTGGTGGTCCCTGTGGCTCAGGCTGAGAGCCCCTTGGCCAGCTGTGCTGACCCTCCCAGCTGCCCACTCCTCAGCTGGATGGCCACGGCAGCCCAGCCCAGCCCCGCTGCAGAAACAGTCACAGGTACAAAGAGCTGCATCACTTCAGCTGGCTACAAACAGTAAACAGACTGAGGAAGTGTTTGCTGGTCCCAGCTACCTCAGCTGCTGCTTCTACCTGCTCTGTGTCACTTCTGTCAGCACGACTCAGCATCTTCCTGACTGAGCAGTGCACATCTCCCTGTTTTGGCTCCTGTTCATAAGCAATCCAGTCTTTCAGTGCAGCTCCATCCCAAACAAAACATCCCTCAATCACATCACACGGCTTAGGATCACAGAACCACAGAGTCATTCAGGTTGGAAAAGTGCTCCAAGGTCATTAAGCCCAACCTCTGACCAAACAGCACCACACCAACCAAACCAAAGCACCAGCTGCCACGTCCAGCTCTCTTTCCTGGGCTGTGAAAACCCTCATTACAAACACAAACCAAATGTAATTCAATGATACCTAAATTTGCCTCAGGTTTGCTCTGTGTGCAATGGCAGTCTTAGATAACAGAAGCACAGACCATGAGTAATTAAAATCATATTGATTTTACTCAGTATCACTGTGATGATATGAGTAATGTTAGCCTTCTTAGAATGGAAAGAAAATACTAAGTGCCTGTGTGAATAAGATAATTTCATTTTCTGTAAGATATCATCAGAAATTACAAAAAAAAAAAAAGATTTAAAACCAGTCTGGCAAAATAGATATTTTTGAGGGACTTTGACAGATACATTTAAAATAATTTAACCCAATAAATACACAGACATAATTCTTTGCTGAGCCACAGAAAAAAAAAAAACGGGATGTCTCAATGCACTTGAGCCAGGGATATGCACAAAGAACACTTATCGTGCTTTCAAGTTGTGATTTAAGGGGAAAAACTTAAAGATTAAGGGGAAAAGCTTATAGAAATTCCTTCCTCCCTCTCTCCTTGTTCCCTAAAGTGCAGGTGGCTGTTCCTGCCTGGTGCTGCTCATGCTGCCTGTCCTGTGCTCTACACTCAGCTGGTCAAAGCAGCCCACAAAGCCCATCACCAACTCTGCAAAATTCCTCAGGATATTGCTGGAGGATAGAATTGTGTCTGGTGGCTCTTTAGGTGCTGCAGCATTCTTCCGATCTGGCAGAGGCATGACAAATTTGCAAGTCAACATGTTTTAAGATGGATTATCCTTTTCAGAAAATGTCTGCAGGGATGGTTTGGGAAAAAAAAATCCTTTAAAAATCTTGTTCCTGCTTTGCTTTTCACACTAAACATGAGAAGAAATATTCAGAGAGGATTTTTGCATTCATAGCTAATGGGGGAAGGGATGATGTAAGGTCATATCTCATTTATAAGAAGGGTTAAATAGCCTTTTAATTTGTTTTGCTATTCCACATAAAGATATATTTACACACATTCCAAATACTATGGTGATAAACCTGTAATATCTATCTTTCCACCTTTAGAATGATAATGTGAGGATAATTTTTCAAAGTTCTGCATCACTGCAAACTCCATATATTTCATAAAGATGATTAACCACTGAAGAAAGCTCCCAGCAATTTAACAGATACAAGCAAAAATTTAATGCCTTGGAGGCATATCAGATGTTGGAGGATAGCTTAAATACTGAATTACCCACTAACTTCCTCTTCCAGCTCTGCCTTGGGGATACTACAAAAGATGGTTCAAGAATGAGATAGAAGGCACTGAAGGAAAAGCCATGTTAAAAACTTTTAAGGAGTGGCCTAGATCTTGACCTTATCTAAATTAGCTTGGACTTGCATAAGATGGGAAAAGGTTGATGTGGAGGAAAAAGAAGATGATAATGATCAAATGTCTTGACTTGCAGACAGGCAATAAATCACTTCTATTGAACATGCCATGAATGACAACAGAGAGTCTTAGACCTGAGGATGAGTCGCTGGAAACACTGTGTCTTCTGAGCCAGCTGAAAGGAAAAAAAAGTCTCCTTGTATGGGCATTGTCTTTCTCAGCTTTCAATTAGAACAGAAAATACAAGCCCCAAGCCTTTTGCATAGCGACACAGTCAGTAAATCTCCTCTCCAGTCAAAATTTTTTTATTCACTATTTCCTTGAACACACTACGCTGCCCAGGGCTGACCTCTAGGATTTAGAAAAAAAATCCTCTATCGACATCTATTGATTTCCCTGCACACTCAGCTACCCTGGGGACCTGTCAGAAGAGAGGAGTGAGCCCTGCTCCCATCCCCCGGGTGTGACAGGAGTGTCCCACCCCTGGCAGGGACAGCAGGTTCTCCCTGCCCGTGCTGAGGGTGACCTGGGCACTGGGGTGTCCTGCAGCTGGGGACAGGTGCTGATGGCACAAGGGGCACAGAAAGTGTGGGCAGTGCCTTCAGTGGCTGCAGAGTGAGACTCAGGGTGGTTATTGTGATGCCGGTTTGGGTTTTGCCTTTTTTTCTTTGCTATGTTCTCTGTATTCTTTGCACATTTGTAGCTCTGTAGCCTATTGTATTAATGACTAGATTTCCCAGTAATTTTCCATGGCCTTTCCCTAGGCAGAAAGACAAAAAATATTCCAGAGCTCCAAGCCCTAGGAGGTATAAGGCCCCAGTGCTCTCTTGGTTCTTCCTGAGAACCAAGGCTGAGAACAACTCTTCAAGATACATTTCCATGGACAAAGTGCAGTTAGTATCAAAAGGGGGTGCTCCAGAAAAGGAGCTTGACCTGGACGGGAATTGCATCACCACTTGTCCTTCTAATTCATATTTTCTATCAATTATGCTAATTTCCTAAAATCTATAAAAAATGTATTTTAAAATGTAGGCTTTTGTGGACATCTTTATGTAACTGCTCCTGAAGGCCCTCAAATAAAGATCCACTCTTATATTACCTCTGTACTAAAACTATCTCAAGTTTCATTTCCAGGTTAGGAAAAAGGCAACCCTTGCAGTCAGCCATACCCACATCCCTCACACCTGATGGCACCAACAAATATAGCTGGGGACCTTGGCTCTTAAGGTTCTTCTTCCTGGGCTTAAGAAGGAAGAAGAACCTTTTCCTTTTGGAAAAGCCTTAGTTAAAAAGAAAGAGGACAGTGCAATCATTTCAGTGACCTTGTTCATACAAGCCAGTATTTTTAAACACAGATTTTAAGTCTAACCACAAACTTTGCAGAAGTAATCTCCTGCTGTTGCCCTTTCCAATTTTTTCCTACTTTTTTGCTGCAAACAGAGAGGAGTCAACAACCTGAATAAGATCACTCTGCTGTTGCAAACTTTAAAAAGCACCAAACAAACAAACAAACAAAATTTCAAATAAAGCCCAACTCAATGCACACAGCTTCAACAGAACAGTACATCCTGACGGCTCTTAAAACTTGTATTATATGCTTTACAAATGTTAACTGCTTAGTTCTTACACTTCATAGGATGCAAAGGCCTAAAGGATTCATAGATGAATTCACTTGGTATTTTAGTTTTTTGAGAAGGAAGGGATGGATAAAGGCTTACTGCTTACAAAAATAAGAAAAAGACCAATGGTACTCATTCTGCTAAATCAACTACAACAGTTTCCACATGGGTGTACATTACATTTGTGAGCTGCTAAAGGAAAGATGGGTTATGACCTCTAAGATGGGAGTATTTAGAAATACATGTCTCCCTTTCAGGGGTTTCTGATAGTGCAGGCAGTGTTTGTTTACATATGTACCCTAAACGTTTTCTGCACCTTTTTTTTTTACTGGTCATGTTTTCTTTTTTAGGCTTGTAAATTGAGTTGTGCTTGTAAAAATCTCTCAATGCAGCTCAGAGTCATGTAACAGTCTAAAGACAACTTCTGCCTTACAGGTGGCATAATCAGGTTTTCTCGGGAGTTCAGGCCTTTTTCTCCTCCTCAGCACATTGAGTAGGTTTGAACCTTTGCCCCACCTCATTAATTAGTTCAGTCCTCCAGACACACTAAAAACTCCATCCTCGTCCCAGGTAGCCAGCCTCAAAGAAAACAAAGGACAAGTTCAAGCCCTTCTCTCAGGTTCTTTCTTAAAGGTCTGTCAATCTTCTCCTTCTGAGGTGAATCCTGGAGTCTTCAGGGACTTCATACCTACCCTTTTCTGTCAACATTCTAAATATCTCATCTGTCTTTCAACTATTTCCTTTTCCTTTTCATTTAACTGCCTGCTCCCCTCGTACTCCTGCCTATACTCTAATATCTCAATATTAAATTCTCTAACTTATTCTTCACATAATCTCCAGTACTCCTTCCTGCTCTTGGATTCTCTTGGCTCCTCAGCTTCCAGGGCACATTCTCACTCTGGCCAATCCCCAGCCCAAGGTTTTCCAGCCTCATTTCACTATGGACATCCAACAGCCAGCTGCCCGCGCTTCAAGTGCTTCCTCCACTCCACTCCACTCTCTGCAAAGAGATTCACATCTCTTCTCCCCCTTTTGGTACATCTAACACTGACTGGGGTCTGGGCTACTGCAGGGATAAGTCTTCTGTCTCCTGCAACATTTTTGAAAGTACAAGCATATCTTCTCCCAGTTCTCCCACACAGAAACACTGCTGCATGTACCACAGCAGGCCAGGATCTCCTCACTCTGATTTCCTACACCTTGCCATCCCAAGCCTGGAACTCATTACATCAACCTTCAATATTCTGTGAGAGTATGAGATATCTGTAAGAAAATGACTGCTCCAGAAAAACTTCAGAAAATTCAACTCAAAGGCAACAAGCTTTGTTTACATTTCCCAGCCTCAGAAAAGCTTTTGGGTATTTGCTCGTGGGTTGCTGTCAACAAAGGGATGCAAAATATTTGTACCCCATCTGCTAAAAGATTATTAGTGGCATTTTTTTAAATCCATCTTGTGACACTGTACAAACTGTAAATTCTACTTTTTTACGCTTCTGGCTTTTGATCTTTTTTCTGGTTCTCAGGGAATGAGAAGAATTCCAAGTCAAGAAGAAACTGCGCATAGAAGGCAGGTCCAACTGCAGTTACTCACAGTGTGGCTGAATATTCTAATCAAATCCTGAATACCTGGAATTTTCCAAGTTTTTAGATCTTAATTTCACAATCATTCCTCTGCTGTACGCATGCTTTCTATGTCGGCACTAGGCAAAAGGTATTACCAATGGGATAAAGGATTTGTAGGAGATTGTTGTACAGTCCTATTAATAACATAAAATCAGTCTAAACCACAAAGCAATTTTGTTGACTCATGGGACATTAAACATACCTTATTTAAAGGCTTTGTATTTTTTATTTCTGAGTTCTCCTTCAAATCATTTTTATTGTCTGATTTAGAATAATTCAACATAAGATATGAGTTTTCCAGCTAAGAAGTCATTACCAATTCAAACATCAAACTGACTTTGCTTCCAGTATGCAGCAAGTGAACTTAGCTTATTAAACTTTCTTTAAGCTAGAATATTTTATAACCCAAGAATAGCTGTTTAATGTATTAAATTCTTTTACTGCTATAAAACTTAGGTGGCTAATGCACCATCTATTTTAGGTTCAGGGCATGGATAGACAGATCCTAGATCTTCTGCCTATAAATATGGGCCAAATTCATGCTTATGCATTATCTGAAGTAGAGTGCCTACAAAAAAGCTTTAGATAGACACAGAAGTTACTTATATGTTTTTCTCACCTGATTGCATTTAACCCTCAGATGAACTGAGAGATTATATGCTGAGATGGCTGGTTATTTTCTGATAAGAAACTGGGGCTTGGTGGAGCATCTTAAATATTAAAACCTACATTTTTCACAGGAAAATTTTTGACAGAATCTTTTGATAGAAAAGGCTTCCCTGATCTAAAATGGAATTGCATACAGAAAGACAACTGCTGTTGAAGACTCACTCCACAAAAAGACTCCAATCCTCTGGTAATAAAGTCTTTACCATAAGCCCAGTTTAGCCCAAGTAACAGGCTCAGTTAACCACAGGACTAAAGGGCTGATAGGCAGGTCTATATTTCTGTATGTTTATATATGGAGCTACACCCATTTTTTCAGAATTTCTCCTGAAGATCAGCTCTTCATGGCAGCTACAAAACTTTGTCTTTTGGCATGATTTCCAAATCTTCAGTGTTCCTGTCTATAATGGAGAGCAAAGGGGATGTGCATCACTATTTGTCTGTGACCATTCAGCCAATAGGTTTTTTAAAAGCAGAAAGAAGTAAACTTGTTTTTAGAAACAAATCCAAGTGAAACTCTTATAGGCATGCCTGCAAGCACATGTATGCATTTTAGATTTAACACAGATACATGCATGAGAGAACATGACATGTCCTTGAAATTTGTTCAAAACTTACAGTGCTTTAAGGAATATTTATAGGCATACAGAAACAAAAGACACACAAGTGCTAGTTTATTTTTCTTTTCGTTTTTCTTTGTACTGATATTCGAGCTTGTGAAATTTTAGTGGCTAATATTTTTACATGAATGGCCACTGGGTGCCACTGTTCTGCTGCACAGAAAAAGAGCTGAAACAACACTTTTGTTGCAGTAATAAGTTTTTTATTATTAAAGTAGGTATACTACTGCTTCAGATACCCATCTTTTAGAAATGGCACTGCTGCACAGTTCATAGGGAGCTTTTTCACAGCAGAACAATAGGAAAACTGGCACTAAGAGATTGGAAAATGTGTTTAAGCTCAACGGGCAATAGAACCTAGAAGAAACTTTTTTCAAGAGTTTTTTTTTCTACTTAATAAAAGAGAGACTTGTTATCCAGCTTCAGGCTTAATATTCATTTGCTGAATGACCTTGTGGAACTCACTGGGAGCTGTTCCTGCCCAGCTGTGCACAGCTGCTTTCCCAGTACAAATATGTACATCAAATGTTCAAATGTACATGGAAACAGGATCTAATGCACTGAATTGCTTTCTAGAATACACAGTGTGTGTGCAGCTACAATAACTGTGCTCAGGTAATTGGTGCATTTCTGAACGTGGAAACTACATCCTTAAATCCTCTGAGCCTTATTTTCTTCAGTTAGGAAATGGGGCTAACAATGAGTATGCAATTTATGGCAAGAATAACGCTGCAGGGAGAGACCTTTATACAGCTAATAAGAACAGGTTTGGGCCTGTGTAAGAAATAGCCTCAAGAAGCTGAAGTCCAGTGGGAGTGGGACTTGCAGCTTTAGAAGTAAACAGTATCTCATGCTGGGAGAGGACAGAGGGTGCTCTTACATGGGTCTGACCTGCCACGTCCCATCCAAGTAAATATAACAGCAGTAGTAAAAGGCACCATTTGTTCCCAGCTGCAATATAAACATATTCAAGGTGTAAATAAAGCTCCCAGAGGTCAATGAAGAAAAACAATTTCAAATTCTGCCAGTCCAAAGCATTGAGTTGTAAGCAAAAAAACAAATGGGGAAAGACTGAGTTCCTTGAAAGTCCAGACGATAGACTTTAAATATGAAAAACATCAGAAAGAAAAAAGCAGCCTGACCTACATTGTAACACCTTTATTTCAAATCAGAAAGATCTTTCCAATCATACAGAGAGTTTTCAGCTTAAAAAAAAAAAAATTATTAAGAAGGAGAATTTGTTGCAAATTAACAGATTATTGAGGCAATTATCTTAAATAATGTTGCTTAATCTTTATAACATGTTATACTGCCCAAATGTGGGCTGGTAGCTGTTCATCACATTGCTCTGGTGCATACTTGAAAGAATTTCAGAGATGCTAAATGACCTTAGAAAGACATTTTAAATAACAGAATAAGGCTGGTCTTAGTTCACTGCAGAAGCTAAAACCCTATTATGTTCCCCCAGAATAATTTTGAAAAATGAAGAGAACACTGGCCATGTTTTCTCACTACAAATGGCACTCACCAGAACCTTCATATTTTTAAAGCAATTCAGAACCCCACAGAAAATGCTGTGTCCATTCAAGTACCTCACAGGATTTTGAAAGTACATTAGGAAAGATCTAAAGAATGTTTCTTATATCTTTCTTTATTATCCATGGCAATATGTCTGTGTTCCCACCTAAGATCAAAACAATTTGGTGTTATCATTTTTAGCACTCTAACACCCTGCTGAGCCCATCATACTTGTCCAACCCACTTCTTTTCAGTCACTGACAGCTTCTAATTAATTCCCTGCCCTTGAATTCCCTCACCCATCCTCTGCAGTGTGCCCAGTCCTCATGAAGTTCAACCATAAAAAAATCACAGCAATAAATAGTTTGAAAGGAGTCCTGAGCTCCCCTCTAGGTAGCCAGGTACCCACCTGTGTCAGTCACTCAGCAACCCAGACAGGGAGATGACAAGGTTGTCTGCACTTCTTACCTTTCATGTTTGGAGTTTAATAGGAGGTAAAAATTGGTTTCTGTCTGATGCTGACTGCCTTCCCTCACCTGAAATGACCAGCTCAAGCACAGTACAGGGAAAACTGTTCCACTTCAAGGAACTGATGGGCGAGGGTCAGAGCGCAGCAGAGACAGACGCGACCTTGGGGCACTTCCATCTGTCCTTGCTACAGTGAGTGGTTTGGAAACAGCTTCTGCTTTGAGACAATAAAGGTGAATTTTATGAAAACTAGTGAACACTCCTAGGCTTAGATAATTTGAGTGCACCTGAAAAGTTAGAGGAAACAATCTAACCTGACCACGGTTTAAAACGAAAAATATCCAGCTCATGTTCATAAAGCACTTTGTAAACATGGCCAAAGAGAAGAACTGGCAACAACAAGCACAGAAATTTTTATGATTATTAAAAAATTGTTTTCTGTCATGGTTTACATAGTGCTATTATTGTAAAAGGGTAGGGACACATTTGCAGTTGTTTTTCTCTCATTATAATCATAAACAATACACAAATGTGCCTTGAGTATAAAAGCCATAAAGCCAGATACCCATCTGAAACAAATCATGCTGTGATTAAATGTATTTTCAATTAAAATTTAGATCTGTACCCTGTACCCTAGTCAAGTGATCTTGCAGCACAGCCTTTATTTTGAAGCAGAGTGAAGCTACAGATATACAGTAAGAGAACATTTCATGCTTTGGTAAAACAGAGGCAAACATATGGTTTTCACATCCCTAATTTCATTACAGCTCAGCTCTTCTCAGCAATAACTGTCTCTCCCATAATACTTCCAAATGCCCTGAAATACTCTAAGTGAATTTGGTAACTAGCAAACTGCTGTGTTTCTCTGTTCATTAGCATGAACTGTCTTGTTTCACTTGCCTATCACGCCAATGTGATCAGGCATAATGCAGTGCTACACGCTGTAACAAGTCAGAAAAAATTTTAAAGGCCACATGTTTGGCTTTATACGTAATTCTCAACAGCCTGTGTATTGTCCATTACACAGCCCAGGTAATTTAATTGCCCAGCTGCTCAAGAAGAAAGCAAAATGACAACTTTTTACAACTTTAGAAACTTGTATTGTTGTCATTTATCTGTGAATGGGTCTCCGTATGTAGACAGTTATGTGGGCTTTTTACCATCTTTTGCAGAAACGAATGCTCACAGCTTTCAAGAACTTCTAATAAAATTTAATATAAAATATTAAAGAGCTTGGCAGCATTTAAATATCCAAATTCACAATTGTTGAAGTACTTGAACACTGTGAGAGCTGACAAAGAGCTGGAAATGAAACTTGGCCACGGGTGCATGAAAAACAACATTTCTTTCTGAAAAAGCTCAAAATCAAGTCAATTATCTTTCTGATGAAAAGGTGAATAGATAACTATTATTATTTAACATCATATGACATTTTATCTATCATACATATGTTCTTGTCCAAAACTAGCCCAGAGTGTGGAGGAGAATATGGCCCTAGACATTTTCCCAAGCAATTCACTATAGAGAGAAAATTCCAGTTGTGGGAAAACCTTGCTGAGGATGGAAGGGAGGTTTCAGCCTGCCTGCAGCCAGCATCCCTCATCCCACCTGGGCTTACAGGCACCAGGAATGCCTTACAGCCCCTGCATCTATTCTGTTCATGGGCTAAGGCAGCACAAAACAAACACACTAAGGTAGCAATACTTATACTGACCTAAGTCACACAGCCAGTTTTACATCACTTGTTCCCTTTTCCAAACCTGGCAGCTTGTTCAGGAAAGATCAGTGCTCAGATGCAGAATGTTCCTTGGGGAAGCCAGAAATAGTTCCTAGAAAGCAGAGAGTGCTCAACCTGGAGCTACACCTGTATCAGAGGAGATGAGCCATTTTATCACTACTTTACATATCCTGCCAGGCAGGCTGAGGCGAGGGCACCTCTCTGATCTCATATTCCTTCTGAAGTGATAAAGAGGATCTCTTGCTGTAGGTTTAATGTGTAAAATACTTCTTACCTTAAAAACTAAAGTAATATATATAGCTATGGATCAGGATTAGGAAACACTAATACACCTGATCTCTTAATCCCCTTCCCCCTTACTCAGGACTATTATTTTATGCTAAAACAGCAAGGCCTGACTCTTGTCATCTGAAGACACCAGAGGAGATCAGCGTTATCTGCTGTACAAACTGGGGACTTACAGCAAAAAGCACAAAGCACTGTGGCCAAGCACACCTGGGCTTTCCAGAGTGCCAGCACAGCCCTGAGAGTGAGGGGGGAAAGAGGAAGGCTGAGCCTCCCAGCCTCCCCCTGTGGCACCTCTGCTGGGGAGCACCAGCTTTTATCATTAGTTCTACTTTCAGATTATCTCTTTCAATCCTGTTCCAGCTTTTAATTTCTGTTGGCTACACTTTTATATAATCTTGTATCAGCCTAGGGAATGGTTAATAATTTTAATTTTTTTATCTCAGCTTCCTTCTTGTAGCAATTTTTTTTTTTTTTTTGGTATTAAATAGAAGTAGTAACATACAAAAGGTCAGGCAGGGCCAAGCCTAATATAATTGTTTTCATAGCATGCAACTAAATACAATAAGAAGCTTCCAGGGAAATGAATGACCTTTACTTCTGTAAAATTTAAATACATAAAATAAGATAATTTGGTGCCAGCCAAAATATATTGCAGTTTACCCTTTAGTGAAAATATGCACCAAATTACATTGTGTGGCTGCTTGATCAGGTACGGATTAGAGGTCATCAGAAGCTCTACAAATTACTGTGTTCCAGGATAGGAAAGGAGCAAAGTTATGGCACAAAACCCCCCAAAAAACCCACCACAAAAACTCCAACCAACCAAAAAAATCAGATTAATAGTACCTTAAACATGAAAATCTCTCGCCCTAAGTCCTGCATCTATTCTAGCTGAAAACTCTAACTGAACATTTACATGCAGCAAAGGAGCCTGGTTGATGATGATTATGAAGTACCCATGTTTTATTAATAATTTTTAATATCTGTTGCATGCACAGAAGCCCTTCATGTGAGGCATAAACAGAATCTGTTTCTCTTCAAAAAGACATTCTACCTTCACATAATAATGCACTGATGGTTTTGCCAAAGAAATGTTTTTGCTTACACTTTATAGAGGCCTTATATCCAACCACCACAAATGCCCACACGAGCAGAATTTGAGATATTCAAGAATATTGCGAATGCAAGGCAGTCAGTAATGAACGTTTTACTTTTAATTGAAATAGATATCTATTGCTTGTAAAATCCATAGATCATCCCAACAGAAGAAAGAACATTACGTGAAGAATTTGATACACTTCAAACTAAAATAAATGCATCAACTATTAAAATAAATGTGTGTATTACAGGAAAAATTGATCAAAATCAGATACGATATTTTATTCACCAAATCAGACACATCCCTGTTGAATCACTGCTTATTCAATGCAGAACAAGATGCATCATCTATCAAAAAAGATATCTCCTACAGTAAATCAAATCCACCATGTGACTCAAATATTTCTCCTACTGAATCAAAAATATCACCCAATACATCAACTATGTGGCACCAAATACATGGCATTTTAAAGAATTACCAAGCAGAATGCCTCTAGATTTAACAAGTATAACATTTAAATTAAAATTTATTTAGACAAAGAGATAGTATTTCCAGACTCCCTCAAAGACTGGTTCCTGGACTAGGGACTGTTGTTACATTAATATTTCCCTAAAGCATCCTTTGTTTAAGGCACCTTGCTAGGATGAAGTGCTTTCCCCATCCCAGAAGAAAAGGAGGGCTTCCATTCCACTTTGGTCCATTCCCCAAACCTCTGATGTCTGCACCAAGCTCTAAGCAGCCACATGCTGTCCCCAGCTCCTCAACGGGGATGTGCCAGCCTTTCCCAACACATTCAGAACACCACAGTCCACGTACCATCAAATATAGAGATGCAAATATTATCAACATCAACCCAAAAATCATGGATGGTCACCATGAATCACTCAACAACCAACTAATAGGCTGATCCTCCACAGTATTTTTTATTACTTTATTATTTATATTATTTATTATTATTATCCTCATGTAATAGAAAACCAAGTCCACGTGTAGCCCAAAAGTGCATAGGTGGCCACCACAACACATTGCCAGAGTGTAAAGGAGATGCCAAATGTTCATAGGGGCTGAAAAACCAGTAAGAAAAGTTGGGGAAACGTTCTCAAATACGCAGATGTTAATCCTGGCTTGGGAAGCTACTGAGACATTGACTCAGGTGCTGGGACAGCAACCTTGTGAACTACCCATACACACTTGCACTGCATTTTAAACTTTTGCCTCAGCAACAGGCAGACAAAACTGAGAAACACATAATGCTGTGCAACACTGGACCTCAGACAACCATTTTCATAATCTCACACATTGTACCTGATCCCATATTCTTTCCTGGATTTTGCTGTCCCAATCAAGGCTGTATATAGGCACCTAATTTGTTTTCAAGCCTCAGAAGAGTCTTTTCTGCAGACTTAGAGCCTACCTCACTGTGGCTCCCATCTAGGGAAACTCTATGTGACATAGAGGGAACAGTGCCCTCCGTTTTCACATTCACCCAGCACCCAGGGAAGAAGGGATGCCACTGGCTGGCAGATGAGATGCTCCACCATCCTGATGTGGTGAGAATCATCTTTTCCTTATTATGCTGGGGGCTCTTTGGGTACTGGATTTGAGACTACTGAGTATGAGTGATCTTGTGCCTCTCCTTTTCAAGGCAGTTTAATATGCTGCCAAAAGAGGGGATGAACTCTGAGGTGAGAAGGGAAGCTGAGAGCACAGAGCCTGACAGTCCAGATGTGGCAGTGAAAGAAAGGCAGATTTGTTTTCCTCTCTCTGCTCCCAATAAAGGAATTGACGTCTCAATTTTCAGCAGTGCTAAGAAATGAGCATTCAACAAAACTCAGGTTAAAACTGACCACACCTGATGTTATAAAGAGTGTCAGGATCAGATTAAGGCACCTACAGTGTCAGAATGTCTGAAATACAGTCAGATTAACTCAGCTCGAATATTTTTCAAGGCTGACAAAATTTGTTCCACTGGGACACTCCCAAATTGTTGGTTTAGCTTATAAATTAGGCTATGGAACTGCTGTTCTTACTACAAGCTCTTAAAAGGAACAACAAACCATGCCTGTTACTCCTCTGCCATTCCCTGTTATCACTATCCTCTGTCAATATAAGCATTGATTATAATTGCAGTTTTGCCCAACTCAGATTGATTAGAAAGTAAAGCAACAAGAGTAGTATAATTATGTAAAAAAATGTCTACTGACATGAGACATAAAGCTAGCTTGATGTACTACTAACAAGAAGAAGAAACATGTGGTTTCCTTACACTTGCTATGAATCCTACAGAAATACAATTCTGCATTTCTGCTGTTTTCACAGGAAAATATACCATAAGCTTGGCAAGTCTTGCCAAAGGAAGGAGCAATTTATGGACATGATGTCTCTACCAGACCTGTCTTACCTCTTAAATCTGATAAAGTTAACCTGAGTTGTGTCTGTGTATTTGGTTAATTAAGAATCTGAGCAGCAGGAACAGTTTCTCAACACCTGACCTTGCAGAAGGTGATGTTTATCTCAGATCAGGATGGACACTGCTGGGCCTGGAGAGAGTTCAGGCAGCAAGGTGGGTGTTGCTTTGTTCCACCTCCTCTGCTGGATATTGTCACAGCTTGAAGCTGAAAGTGGATAAGAATTCCATCCTTCCAAAGGACAGAGCAAGGCTGGCTGTGATCGCAGGAGACAGCAGGAGGTGGATGCACCTGCTCAACAGGAAAGCTTCTCTTCGGAGGGAAGATGTTCAGTGAGGATTCTGTTCACTGTCACACTGCAATTGACTGCAGTGAGTAGAAAAATTGGAATTAGAAAGTCCAAACTTACTCCATGAATTGCTTCCTGAAACGGTCAAATATTAAAATTCAGATATAGAATATAAATATTGAGGTAAGCCAAACTACACAAACTCATTTTTTTCTTTTGCAACACTTGTGGTTTCTTTAGGCTGAGAGCTCCAAAATCAAAATGGTGTAAAGACACAAAGATTTATTTGCTTCCTCTTTTTATCTCCCTCTCTTTCAAAGACCATGTTATCTTAGATTATATTGTACTATCTATTTCCACATCTTGTTATTTAAAGGAGCTTAAAACCTTTAAAGATGGATTTTGTTAATGGCATTTGCTAGAACCTAAGGCACAAGGGAAAATATTCAAAAGGCACTAATCTCAACAAAGTTTCAAAATCATGGCTCTAAAACCTAGGTTTTTGTTACCATGGCTTAAATTTTAAAGGAATTCCTATTTTTGCAATATAGCCCTGTGTTCCTTAAGACAATATAAAATAAAATACGGGAAAGCCTTTTCTGAACTTATAGTCTTAAGAAAAATTTAATTAAGTGACATAAAAGCTAATCTTTATTCTTAAAGAAAAACATATCTAGCTTTACAGCAAATTAACCAGCACTTTACACAAAGCCTCAATTATTTTCTTTGCTTCCAAGCTATATTCAGGTACTCCTTTTAAGGCTTGCCTATAGAAGAAAATCAATTAAAATCATTCAAATCAGTTACAAATCCCTGTAACATCACAATTAGTGAAACATTTTTGGTTAGCTTTAAGGGGAATCAAGCAGATAAATTCTCCACTCTCAACTTCATTAAAAAAATTGAGAGAAACAGAATCAATTATTTTGAACGTTTCCTAGAATCAGGGAATTTGCTGTACTCTTGTTAGACCTATTCAGAATGTACAGTTTCTTATGTTACACATGGCTGTGCTGTGCTGTACACACAGGGCAATCCCCCTCTGCCTGAGTCCTTCAAGTGATCTGTTTTCATGCTGATGCCCGAGATCAGATGAAGGAATTGCTATTTTAATTCACAAAGCTCCCACACTGTTAAAACTGTCACTAAAATTATACTGCATTTCTGGCAAAGATTCCTGATGTGCTGCTGTTCTGTGTTAGTGCATATTCATCAACATTTCAGACATTTGATGCAAAACTCTCCCCTCCCTCAAGACCTTCTTTCCTCCTTTCTAAGTCTCCCACTATGTGCAGCTGTGCTGCAGCCCTGGGCAGGGCTGGTCCAGACAGCTGTGACCCTCCTCAGACACTGCCACAGCCCTGGCATCGCTCAGGGGCTGCAGGGAGGGAAGGCGTGGAGCCCCAGCAGCCACTGGGAAATATTTAATCTGATTTTTAGACTGTATTATCGGAACCCTTTCATTATGATATAGTTCTATGCA
This sequence comes from Anomalospiza imberbis, assembly GCF_031753505.1. Taxonomy (NCBI): domain Eukaryota; kingdom Metazoa; phylum Chordata; class Aves; order Passeriformes; family Viduidae; genus Anomalospiza; species Anomalospiza imberbis. Next base: position 6,265,143 of record NC_089695.1, read on the forward strand.
ACTATATTTGCATTCAGTTTTCATACTGAAAGACTTTAAGTAGCATCTGGTAGATGCTGAAGAATCCTGCTGGTTACTCAGTGTTAGGCAATGAATTCAGTACAGCCAAGTGCTGCCAAGAAAGTCCTCTAGACACTTCATTAAATTCCTACTTTGCTGACTATTCTGCTAAAGAAAATATGGGTTAACTGGAGATCACAAATATTACATGGTATTATGGTGAGAAGGTATTGAGCACAGCAAACTCACCAGAGCACTATCCTCTTAAAGTTAAATGATTTTTTACTCTTACACCAACTGTATTTTATAGCAGAACCATCCAGGAAGCTAGCATATGCATAGGTCTGTAAATATTTTTCTAAACAAAATATTTAGGAAAATAGAGATTTTCCAAGTTCTCTACCCATAACAGTAGCGCTGTCCTTCTGAAATAAAAGATACTACACTTCTGAAATTTCTCTGAAAGTATACATCATCTTTGAGGGTACAACCTTTGCAACTCAAAGTAGGTAAGACCAACACTAGAGAATAAATAGAGATCATGCAGATATATTTTTAGAAAACATAATTCATACTTAATACAGAACCAGAAGAATTAAATGTGGTTGCTGGGGTTTCTGAACAGCTGTATCTAAACAGAAAACAAAATACACTTGGCCTGCAGCCAGAAGGGGTCAGTTGTCATTTGGGAATTGCAATAAAGATCCTGTCAAAGCTCACTGGTCAAGACTGTAAGAAATCTCACACTTTATATCCTGTTTAAGGGTGTTTTTCTTGGGAAAATGCTTTTTACTGTCCCCTTCACTAACAAATTTTGCATCAGTATCTTTGGAAGTTGCTAAATCTAAAAGATTTTCAAATGTGTAATGACTACTGCAATGTTACTGAACACCACAGACAGATCTGAGGTGGCCATGGGTATTACAGAATCTCATTATCCATATCATTGCACTTTAATAAGTGAGACTGTATATTTACAGGACTGGAATTCAATCTCAATATTAAAATAAATGTTACATGGATCTTGCAACTTTGTACAATACATCTTGAATATTTTGTTGTTTCTTTTTTCTCCTGACTGTGTATTTAATGGGGGGAAGCCTATTATTCATACCTCTGCTCTTAATCAAAGCTGAGAATTCTGTAGAGAAGTAGAAAATTGAAATTGGCTCCTGCAACCTAGAGCTGAACAATTATGACTTGATTTATAAGGAGCCACTTTACTACATATTTAAACACAGCTCTGCTGCAAAATCTGGGGACTTTTCAGATAATCAAAATGCTACAGATTTAGCACTTTTAATTTCTGCTCCATCTCCTGCCAGCTTGAACTCTGATTATAATTACCATTTCATCTTCCCCTGAATGACATTGTTTTATCAGAGGAAGACGCTTTATCTGGAGTCTGAGCGTGATGAGTCCCATGGAAGCAGATTTCAATGGGAAACAATGTGTGCCCTGAAGTGAATGAGGATGGGCAGTAACATTGTGAAGCTGGAGATAATCTCGAGTCCTTGAGACATAATGCATAACCCCCATAGCTGTGCAGGGCATGTGAGGTAACTATGCAGACACAGAATGGGACAAACCCTCCTCTGGGTTTGGTTTTTTTTCCCCACAGGACAGTTCCTTAGGAAAAAAGGAAACCAAGCCTAACAACTGCCTAACTCTACTGGCACTTACCTATATTTTATGTCTGGAAAAATGTGCTTCTTCTTTGTGTTGAGCTGGTCCAACTGGGAGTAACAAAATCATGCAGGACAGTCTATTTTTGGCAGTACCTTGAGACTGTTCTTCTCACATTTTGTTTCCATGAACTATGTTAGAGAAAAGTACCTCAGCAGTGAAATACCCCCAGTGCATCCCAGTTGCTGGGGGACAAAAAAGGGGTGGGTGTTACAGCTGCTTCTCGTTCCTGTTTCTCTCTTCACCTGTTACAGATCTAAGTAAATGAGCAGTACTCTCTGTATAATTTAAAAAATAAAATTAAATTTTAGATTAACCACACTAAATTTTAGATAAACCAAAATTAAATTTTAGATTAACTCTAAAGCATAAGTAATATATGCTGAAAATAAGAATTACAAAGTGTTCTCATGTTAGCAGACTTGCCCTGATTAAGTCCAGTTGTTAGAAAACCATGAAGTCAGATATATCTATAACAAAAATGGACTGCTTTGGAAAGTTCTTTTCTTTTGTGAGAATTACCTTTTCAGTGAAGAAAAAATTTACTGATAAAGTGTTGAGTAATAAATTGACAGAGATGAGTGTAAGTACCTTTTGCAACAGTTGCAATAAATTCTGGTTGATTCAAGAGTATGAAAACAAATGGTGTGGTCCTGCTGCTCATGCCAGAGACAAGATCTAGCAAAACAAGTAACCTAAAATTCATAGCTGTTTCCTTAAAATTTATGTCAGTACTTCTGCTACTCTAGGTTCCATTTTTTGAAAACCCTCTCGCCCAGCTACATTTATGCTGAATAATGCTCTAAATACTCTGTCTCTGGTCAAGGAAACTGCATATAAACTTTGGGTCATGGCTTTTTTAGATAATACCTCAGAAAAGGTAAAGTTAAATGCACACAAACTTTTGTGAAGTGTCACTTAGAGACATTTTATTTCTATGTGTATTTTTTTTAAAGAAAATGTCCTTCTTATTTAAGAATATTCCACCTGGAAAAAATAATAAATGCTCTGAAAAATCCTTAAGCAGAACTTCTGCTCACCTAATGCAAAATGCCAGAGTAAAACTCTTCAGAAAAACGCATAAAGGAATTTTGTGAAAATAACCAGAAAATGGAATATATTTTATATAAGACTAACCTGAGAGGTTAGGAACTTAATGAAAGGAAAAAAAAAAAAGTCTCATAGAGAGCAAAATAATGAGAGCTTTGTGAATCGTGATTACTCACAGCTTCCCAATGCAAAAGAATGATGTGGTGCCCCATGGACTTTCCAGGCAACAACTTTTTTAAAAAATGATAGGTTTTCTGGGTTTGTTTTTAACAGAATCCACAGTTAAGTGGTGAAATTCAGAATCACAAGATGTTGTGAAGTAAAAATTATAGATATGTTCAAAATCTAGACTAATCTGGGGAAGTATGTCTATCAAGGAACATAAGATCCCAAACTTCAATTAATCCATGTCTGAGTAAGTTCCAGAAACAACAGGTAAAACAGGCAAGGAGGCAGTGCTGTAATTGCTCTGCCAATTCCCCCATCATCAACAGCAGTAGCAGGGTGGCCTACAATAATTCAAGTGTGCCTGGCATCCTTGTTTTCTTACATTGGCTTTTCATTAACTTATCTTCCCATCTTTTAACAACAGGTTACAATAAATGTGTTTCTGTTGAACTTGCCAGGAGGTGTGTGAATTAACAGCACTGCCCCAAAACAGTCAGAATAATAACACTGTACATGTGTGTGGAGGTGCCTCCATGAGGAAGAAAACACAAGATGAACAGCATGCTGAAAATTAGATGTTAATTAATATCTGACATTGCAAACTGATAGATAGACTTCAGGCCTATTTTCCCACTTGTGTGATACTGCTGCAGCAAAAAATCTTCAAGGTTAAAGGCCCCTAAAAAAGAGCAAATCCTCAAAATCTAGGATTGCTTTTGCAGGTTTGCCTCCTCTGATATCCAAGAGGGTTAGCCTGTAACACCAGAAAAAATTGTTTAGAAAGGTATGTTTACTTCCAAAATGTCAATTGGGGTGTACGTTATAAATATTTTGTATGGGATTTATGCAAAGATACAGACTATTAAGGAAATTATTTAAAAAAATATAATAATACTGCCCTTAATAGCACTTACAAGGCTGAGGCTGCACCGTACTCATTATAACAAGTTACCCAGAACTATGAGACCAGCTGTAACCTAAGTCATGTAAAGAGAGTATTGCCTGCATTCTTGCTAAAAATCTTACCAAAAGGTGTTCATGAGGTTTCTCAGTGTGCTTCCAAAGCCCCAGTTTTTGAATAATGCATAGCTGTGTCTCCTTGCTAAAAAGGAGGAAAACACCTTTAGGTCCTATGTGGCAGGGGTCTGAGAGGGATTTCTTTTAAAAAGCAGTAGTTGATCCACTCCAAATAGATCTCAACTTACTGTACTTTCCTCTGTGTCCAAGAAAAAATGCATTTGTTATTTGGTCTGTTAAAGAAGAAGCCCACTGAAGGCTTTAGAAAAGGCAGCTTGCTCCCGTGAACTGCAGTTTAATTTCCTTCCCAGCAAATCTCAGAGCAGGCCATTCAGCATGAACCCTTCCCTAAAGCTGAGCTTCACCCACGATGAAAAATATGACTGGTTCAGTCAGTGTGGTTGCTAGGCTAGCATGCAGCAAGGGAATAAATTAGCTACAAAATAGTCAGAGTTTCAAGCTTTTGTGCACCTCTAAAATATCAATAAGTAGTGTTCTGGAGTTGAAAAATGATGTGCTTGAAACAATGCCCTGAGGAAGCCATCGCCACATACATTGTGTAAGTCATATTGAGCTCTCTTTGGCTAGTGTCAAACTCAAATTTAGAAAACATCAGAATAATTTTGCCATCATGAAAAGTAATATTAAAAAACTGACCAAACAAGCAAACCAAATCAGCCAAACAGAGACAGGGTTTTATTTGTCAAGGAAGCCTAAGAGTGTCTCTTTAACTTTAGGACCTATTTGACAATATAAATCTGAGCATCTAGCTAGGGACAAAGCTTACTAAACCGAATTTTCTCCCTTTATGAGGACCAGGGAGGCTTTAAGTTGCTTTGGCACCTGATTAACCATGGGCCACAAGCTCAGCTTCACTAAGGGTGAGCTGCCAGCCTGACAATTTCAGGATACTTCTACAGTATGTGAATCTGCCCCAAAATCCCCTAGATTTAGTTTAAAGACCTGCTGCCATCCTCTAACCAAGACAGGTCTTCCTCACCCATCCTTCTGCATTTGTTCTGCTTTCAGTCAAATTAAATTTGGTTTGAGTGCATATCTGTTACATATCTCCAAATGCAATCTTCAGAGATTCTGCAAAGGGAAATGGTGGAGCAAAAAGGGGAATAAAGGCCACAACCAGCAAATAAAATCTGCCCCTACCAAACAACCGCCCCACATTCAGCCAACACCTCCTCTGAGGAGACAGGCCTTTCTTGCCTGCTTTTGAGTGAGAACAGGGAAAATACATGGACTGTACTTGTCTTGGAAGGAACCTAGCACTGAAAGGAAAACTGTCCATTTCCAGTATTTCAGCAGAATTTTGCTCCTGCAATTGAGCACAACTTTGTAACTTTGAGGGTAACAAAAACATCCTGAATTCTTTTAAGAGAATTCCCACTGGCTAAGGGGTTTGCTTTTCATCTTTTATTATAGGGGTGTAAATAAACCTTTTAATGAATGAAGACCCTACAGCTGTGGGAAAGTTCCAATAGACTCCCTATGCACCTGACCAAGATTTCATCAGATTGAAATGTTTTAACTTTAGGCCAGTACTCAGAAGTAAAAGTACTACATGGGAGCACTACAAAGAAAAGATTGAAAGACAACACAGAGTACTTAAGCACACACAGAGAGAAGTTTTCATCATGGAAAAAATCAGCACAGATATTCTGCATTAATATTTTCTCTGTAGCTTTGAGATTGGGCTGATGGTACTCAGAATACAGTAAATACTTTCTTGGTGAATTCTGAAGGATGAACAAATTAACTTGATTGGTTGGTTACATTTCCACAGATAATTCATCACTGCAAGATTCTGGGTCTATTGACACATTGATATTAATGAAAAATACAGTGATAAACAATTTGGAAGTTCTTAGAGCTTGAAGTGTGATGATGAGAGCCCCATGTATTTCTAAATAATCACTGTTCTGCTTCTGTCAGAAAAATTATCAATTAATTCCTTATTTCTGCAAATGTAACCTTCTTTGTGACAGTAATTATACTGAAATAATTTAAACATTTACATATAGAACATGAAGGAGTCCTTAAGTGCATGTAGGACTCATCCTACAAGCTATCCCAAGCCTCTGCATTATTTGATGTTGTTTTTCCTCCTGAAGATCATAATTATAATGTAGACTTACAGAAGAAAGCTACATGAAAGAAATTTCCACTGTTTTAAAAGTGTTAACAGAAAAATTAATTTTACTTTTAGAATGGGGCCACAGTGAACCACTTGCTAGATACTAGTCCCATCATTGCTAGCCCAGGACTTCACTATTACAAAAGAGAAGAAGCAGGGAATTATTATCATGACATGGTAAACTAAACAGTCCACACCTGAAGAGAAAATATCTGTATAGAGCCTGACAGAATGCAAAGCTGTTTTTTTCTGTTTAACTGCTAATTTGCTCTTTCCTCCCAGTCTTCTGTCATTCCTTTTCCCGAGAATTTCACCTCTCTTTGACAGATCAAGACTCTTCTCTAAAGGATAAGTCTTGTTTTGCATCTGTAGCATTTCAATACTGAAGACAGAGATGAGTCAACAAACGTTATAAACGAAAATATGCTGTGGTAGTATATCCTAAAAGAAGAGCCCTGATGGCCTGTACACTATTATGGATTGGAAAGAAAATAAATCAGCCATAAATCACCCAAGAGACAATAACCTCCCTTTGACCCTAGCTCTCTGTTTTTTCAGTTGCCTGGCCTTTTTAGGCAAGCTTTAGAACTCTTTGCCTCAACTAAAATGTTAACATTGTGTTTATATTGCTATAAAGTTGCTTGAGAAATCTCAAATCAGCAGCCAATCAAGAAAAAAATGATTGCAGCATCCAGAGCAGGTAATTGGCATATTTACAATACAGTTGTTGAGATAGAAGCCCAGAGTTCCTATGCAAATCCTTGCTCTTTGAATGGCTAATGGTGATGGGCAGCCAATCACCAGGCAGGGATCTGCATGCTTTCAGTTATTTAGATAATAATTGTGATTACTGAAAGCAGGCAGTGCAGATAAGACGCAATGAGAGTGTAGCACAAAAGGGAAGGGACAATGAGGCATCAGCAACCATGATATACCTTTAAGCTCTTTGGCAATTTTTAACATGACACAATAGAGTCATTTTTATTTATTTTTAACAATTTTAACAAGACACAATAGAGCATAGATCTGTGCCCTTTGCCTCCAGAGCTCTGCAGTTGTGAGTTGCCCTCGTGAAATGACACGTGTTTCCAGAGCTCTGGGTCCTCACGGCTCTGGAGTTATCATGAAAGGACAAACCCTGGAAAGCACAAACATACACAGCACTGCTGAGGCTTTGGTTCTATCTGATGTGAGCACACATGGCTGGCTGGCTGCACGTCGCGTCCTGACAGCAAAAGAAGGCACAGTTAATGTCAAATGTAGCACTGCCTCACCATTATTTCCTAACTGAACGTGGTGCTACTCCACAGTGAAGATATGCAGCTGCTTTGTGCACTGATCTGTATCAACACTGCCACATGGCCAGCTCACATCCACCTGGAAAATGGTTCAGAATGAACGTAACACACCAGAGCAGAAATCCTTACTAAAATCCCAAACGTTTTGAGAAGCCTTTGCAATCTGTCCCGGGTCAGAATCAGGTACTCTCTCTCACTGAAATCATGCCACTGAAGGCATGACAGACATCAGGGATCCTTCATATAAACTGAAACCCTTTCATGAATTCATGAATGAAAAGTACTACATGGGTCTGTATAGCTGCAGATAGTTCCTACATGATGAGCAATTGCAGCAATTAGAAATTGCCTTTTTAATTTGTTTTTCCTTTTTTTTTCTGGGGGGGTGTCTTGAGGGGGTGGGGGGGTGTGTATGTTTCAACTTTATATATCTGAAAACAGACTCCAGATTGCATAATCCTGTTACTGGAGCTACAGAGACTCCTTTGTAGCCTTTGTTCAATTGTTTTAGAGCCACTGGATATAGTAGCAACATTTTCACTTTATTTACTAAACTTTCATGCCTTAAACCAAAAATTACTAAATTAACATATTTACAGAACATTCCCAAACTACTTTTAAAGTATTGTAGTATTCCAACACTTCTTACGAGTTGCCCCCGAGAAAGACCTTTAAAATTATGCAAAATTGGTGAAGAAAATTTAAATCATACTACAAGCTTGGGACCAGAAGAGTGTTTTAAAAATAAATTATCATAACCAAGTGTTATTTAGTTTTGCTGTTATTGGAATAAGTGCAGTTATTATTAATAAGTAGGTAGTTTCTAAAATTATTTTTCATTATTCCAGATGCACTCGGGCATAAAGCCATAATTTTACATTACCAGAACTTAGACAATATTTTTTGGTCTGGATTCTTTTGTATGAACAAGAGAACAGCTTTCTGATAAGCAATTGAGGTTTCTATGCATGTGCAAAGGATGGTGCAGCATTCAGCACTATTTATGTTACTCTGGTATCTTCCAGGAGTGCTAATGCTGTATTTAACTTTTGTTCTCTGTCCACAGTCAACAAGAGAGTTCTTTTCTGTGTAATAAAAATTTACTGTTAGTCTTTCATAGTCAAAATGAAACATGCTGCTCATATTACCTGATTTTCCAAAATAAAAGTCATGATTTTATTAAATGACTCCATATCCTTTTTTGAGTCCTTAGTAACAATTTCAAGCAACAAACTTTACTGTGTTAAGAAAGCTTAATTCAGTTTTAAACCTATTTTAAGTGTACTTTTCCATTGTTTTCTTCTGTATTCTCAATCCTTTTTTACCGCTGAGTGCAGCATTAAAAAGTATGATGTGGTGAGAAATCTCCTCCACAGGAAGAAAAGCAGAGAGCAAGCAACATTTAGCCTCCATTTTTGTTAAATTTTTCTTCGATGAATCAAGATTTCAGATTACAAATGTCAGGGACTGACCCATATTTCTTCAGAACATAGCACATTTTATCCCATGTCTGCCTTCCATTAATCCTTATTAAAGTTACCATATATACATGACAAGGAGCCAAATGGCATGAAAACACTCTGCCTTTCTTTTTTTCTTTTTTTATATAGGATTATTTATGGTACAACATAACATGAAAACTTGTTCTTCATCATACATCTTTGGAATAAAAAAAATTCTTAGAAGAGCAAATACGTTATTTAGGGCCCTGTATCATTATAAAAATGCAAAACTACATGACTGCAAAGACAGAATATATAAACCATATACAGATATTTCTCAGCAGTGTTGTATAAACTTATTTTTTTCAGAAAACGACAATACTTAAAAAAAGAAACAAAGAGACACACAAACCCCATCTCTGCTGATGACCAAGGCTACTTTAGGGGTTACTGTAACCTTAACTTCTATGCCCATTTTATCCAAAATCCTCAGAGCTCTAAAATTAAGCCAGTGGTTGAAGGGGAGCTTAGGACTTTGGGAGGGGCCCTCTCTTACAGCTTTGAAAGGAACCTGTATTAATATCTCCATAGTGTCAATAGCTAATGGGGTTATAGGCAGCCTAATCACCCCACATACTACAGGCACCACATCTCAGAGTCTGCCATTGATGAAATGATAAAAATAATAAAAACATATAATTAAACAGAGCCAGTTTAATGGACTAAGTGATTCAGTTGATTAAACCTGTGCAATATCCCTTGATCTAACATTAATGTATTTATTTTATATAATGTGTGCTGAAGATGTCAAAAGTGAACATGATACAAACATCTCCTGGTGCTCATTAGCCTGCTATGATGTGAGGATGCTGCTACCATGTGGTGAGACTTAGGACTTGGCTCTTCTTAGATTCTGTTCTGAGTAACACTTTGGAGTCTGCACTTGCATGGCCACAGGGTCAGAGTGCAATTTTAATTTTGCAGCAGTGTGCAGATTAACTTTCTGCATGTGTATATAGAGGCAGACAGATATAGCTATGTTTTCATGGAAGTTCACTTGCATTGAAATGTATCTCATTTATTGACTTAGCCATGTTTTACAGGAAATAAAATGGGAGTAATTTCAAATGGTGGCTGCTGCTTTAAGCCCCTCTTTCCTGTTGTGTGGCAGATGGATGGCTATAATGCCATCACTTGATACCATGCCGAATTGTGACTGTGTCATTTTGTTAGAGCCTGCTGGTTTCATGTAGAAATTTGCTGTTGGATTAGGGCTTTTGCCAATCCAGGCACAAGAAAAAGGCTATTTAGTGTGTTTTGGGATGCCATATGGTGTGGATAAAAGAAGTAGCTTCATGGCAGTCATGAAATCTGATGCATATGAGTAGGCCTGTGTGCTTTGCCATATTCCCTGTCACAGAGTGCACCTGCTGCAATCAGGTATTACACATAGAAAATGTGATTGTCACAGCTCTTGATCCTGGATGTACCTCAATGTCAGAAAACAGTAAATCCTTCTGATGCTTTCGATGCACATGCAAAGCCAGCCACATGAACTGGAATGGGAAGTGAGGAAATACCCACTTTATGGCAGAGCTGATTCAAATTATGCTTCAACACAATATTCATTTACAATGCATACGAATCAGAATTTCATGCCATTTTACTAAACCTAAATCTCATCATTCTGTCTCAAACTAGATGAACAGAATATACAACAGAAAGAACTGATAACAGCACTGTCTCAAAATAAAACTCACGAGTCTGAGTCTTCCACTGCTATCCTGTGATAAATCTCATCCTGCCTCTTCATCCATTTCTGCCAGCACTGTGAGTCCAGCAATATCCACTAATACAATTCTTATCTTCTTTTTCTTTACTTCCCTTTTTTCTCCACTTAATCCCCAAAACAGTCTAGAAGAAAGCAAATGGAGGCAAGGATGTCTTCAATCTAACACTACAGCTTTCTCCTCCATTGAATAATGGGAGAAATTCTGGCTCCTCTGTAGCTTCAGTATTTGAGTCACTATTTTTCTTGAGGAAGACAGTCTCAGAGATGTTTAGCAGTGAACAGATTTCCTTTAGAGTATATTTTAATGTCACCATCATGCAGAAATACAATGATACTAAGGCTATAAGCATAAAAAAATCCTACTTATAACATCATTATTCTAATCAGTGCTCAGTTTGTCAGACATACTATGGCCAACTAACCGTGTCACTCTAATTTTCAGGCTTTCAGCTGCCAGACTGGCATCCAGAATCACCAAGTTCTCCATACAGCAGTTACTCTGCTGCTCAGCTTGTGGGAACAGGAACACTAAGGACACACGTGGAGATGAAACCTGAAGCTATATGATGAATTTCAAGGAAAATAATTAATAGTCTGTATAGTTAAGTAGCCTTCATCATTAGGTGATATTTGAGGAAAAATGTTAAAGGTAGTTATATGCTTAAACCAGTAATAATAACTCTGCCTAAATCTCATTCAGAGCTTCCTAGTTCTGCTGGCAATATTCCTCAGGCTATCAGACTAAGGAAAACACTACTTTAACTACCAGCTTTTCTTCGAGAGACATTTGAAGCCTTATAGTCACTTGATAAAAGGAAATAAAGCTTGGGATGTCTGCAGGATTTGGACTGTGCTATACATCAAAACTTCTGGCAGGAGTGTTCTCATACAACTTACATTAAAATACCATGAATAACAATGATTCAGGTTAATTTAAGGCATCTTTCAAGGAGGTAAAGCATTGGGCAGTATGAAGGTCACGAGAAAGAGGGAGACAGAAGATCCTTTTGTTCATTGCACAGCAGAGAGTGGTACTCCAGCCCAGCTCTGGAGCCCCACAGGACCCTGTATCCAAACCAGCTTGTCCTGGCCAACCCCCCCTCAGCTTTAATACAAAACTGGGCTCCAGTGCTCAGCACAGCCAGGACTTCTCATCTGCACTGCTTGTTGAAACTTGTGACAGTGCTGTCCTGCAATAATCACCAATGTCACACCACTCTTATGGATGGCATCATTTCCTAAAACCCAGCAGGAGGGTAAGATCCTCCCAGTGCTCAGAGAACCACACTGGCAGTGCCACACCTCTGCCATGGCAGTGCCACACCTCTGCCATGCACAGTGTCACAGCCTTGCCATGGCACAGTGTCACAGCCCTGCCATGGCACAGTGTCACAGCTCTGCCATGCACAGTGTCACAACCCTGTCATGGCACAGTGTCACACTGCTGCCATGGCACAGTGTCACAGCCCTGCCATGGCACAGTGTCACAACTCTGCCATGCACAGTGTCACAGCTCTGCCATGCACAGTGTCACACTGCTGCCATGGCACAGTGTCACAGCCCTGCCGTGCACAGTGTCACAGCTCTGCCATGGCACAGTGTCACAACTCTGCCATGCACAGTGTCACAGCTCTGCCATGGCACAGTGTCACAACTCTGCCATGCACAGTGTCACAGCTCTGCCATGGCACAGTGTCACAACTCTGCCATGGCACAGTGTCACAGCCCTGCCGTGCACAGTGTCACAGCTCTGCCATGGCACAGTGTCACAACTCTGCCATGCACAGTGTCACAGCTCTGCCATGGCACAGTGTCACAACTCTGCCATGGCCCAGTGTCACAGCTCTGCCATGCACAGTGTCACAGCCCTGCCATGCACAGTGTCGCAGCCCTGCCATGGCACAGTGTCACAGCCCTGCCATGCACAGTGTCACAACTCTGCCATGCACAGTGTCACACTGCTGCCATGGCACAGTGTCACACTGCTGCCATGCACAGTGTCACACTGCTGCCATGCACAGTGTCACAGCCCTGCCATGCACAGTGTCACACTGCTGCCATGCACAGTGTCACAGCCCTGCCATGCACAGTGTCACAACCCTGCCATGGCACAGTGTCACAGCCCTGCCATGCACAGTGTCACAACCCTGCCATGGCCCAGTGTCACAGCTCTGCCATGCACAGTGTCACAGCCCTGCCATGCACAGTGTCGCAGCCCTGCCATGGCACAGTGTCACAGCCCTGCCATGCACAGTGTCACAACTCTGCCATGCACAGTGTCACACTGCTGCCATGGCACAGTGTCACACTGCTGCCATGCACAGTGTCACACTGCTGCCATGCACAGTGTCACAGCCCTGCCATGCACAGTGTCACAACCCTGCCATGGCACAGAGTCACAACCCTGCCATGGCACAGTGTCACAGCCCTGCCATGCACAGTGTCACAGCTCTGCCATGCACAGTGTCACAGCTCTGCCATGGCACAGTGTCACAGCTCTGCCATGGCACAGTGTCACAGCTCTGCCATGGCACAGTGTCACAGCTCTGCCATGCACAGTGTCACACTGCTGCCATGCACAGTGTCACAGCTCTGCCATGGCACAGTGCCACAGCTCTGCCATGCACAGTGTCACAGCTCTGCCATGCACAGTGTCACAACCCTGCCATGGCCCAGTGTCACAGCTCTGCCATGGCACAGTGTCACAGCTCTGCCATGCACAGTGCCACAGCCCTGCCATGCACAGTGTCACAGCTCTGCCATGCACAGTGTCACAGCTCTGCCATGCACAGTGTCACACTGCTGCCATGGCATGCTGTCTGTGCTGTCCTGAGGTCCAAGAGTCCTGACCTCAGAAACCTGGAGCTCCACAGTCCCTGCTTAACCTCAAGCATGTGCTGAATCTGAGGACTCTGAGTGACAATATGGATCTCAAGAAGGACCTGTTAAGAAGCCAAATAGAAAGCTGAAAGAGACAAATCATGACAAACTAGCAATACATGGTTGTGCACCTGTTTAATACACTCTTGTCAGTGTTCACCTGGTTCTACACTGCTCAAAATCTCTTGTTTGTTTTTACAACTCACCGGTGGAAGAGTCCACATTATAACATGACTGATATCAGCCACCTCCTAAGGTACATTAGCTAGAATTTCCTCATGTACAACTTTCTTCTATCCAGTGTATTGGATTTAGTTTAGAAACAACTTTTCTGGAAATTACTTTGTGTGCACTGCATGTTTTGTTAGCAGTATTTTCCCAGAGCTGGCAGATCACTCCACGGTAGCAGATGTGCATGTTTTAGAAAATCACCACCATAAGGAATAGCATAATTATATTTACTGCTGTTTGTTACTGCACTAGATATTGACTCGTAGGGATACTGGGACAATTGAGACTCACTAAGAACTCCTCTTCTTCTTTGGCATAATATACATAATTATGTTTTCTTTCCTCTAATTGCAGCTAAAGATTACCTGCTCACTAATAAACTTTTCTTGCAGTATAGCCAAAATTAGGGCCTACTGAAGGCAACTGTAGATGCATCTTAAGTATCAGAAGACTTGAGTTTACATCCTCTTGAATTTTCCCCGCCTTATAATTTTGCTTTTGTATTGGTTTCTAAAAAGGTGACATTACTGTAAGAGAACATACATTTCTGACAGATTATCCTGCTAAATTATGTGATATCCATGCATTAGTTATCTGCTGACCCAAAACTCTACACTAAGTTTTGCAAGTATTTAAAAAGTACTATTGAAGATCTGACAAAAACCCTCTTGCATTATTTTTGTGTTCAGAACCAAAGGAAATTTAAAAAGCAAGAAATAATGTCCAGGGAATGATAAAATTTCAAAAAGATTTCATTGAAAACATGTTATGTGAAAAACTCTGGAAGCTCTTTATTTGATAAGTGTTTTTATCCCTTTTTGTTTCGTTTATGATTTAAGAATACATATGCTGATTTCCTTTCTCATTTAAATTTCAATTATTGCTCCATTAGTCCTAGATACATTGTGAATTTGTAGCCTTTTGAAATCTTATTAGAATTTCCACACATATATGGGTCCAAAGCCACTTTTAGATTAAATGAGAACAAAGAGAAGAAAAAATATTGTAGGAAATTAAAATTACTACACTTGTCAAAGTGGTGGTGCCATCTACTAGAAAAGCTTCTTAAAAATGTGTAGCACGTCTTTAAAAAACAAAAGACCCACAGATGGCAATATAGAAATTTATTCCCTTAGGAATATCCTTGAAGCTTTGTCCACTTTAATTACAACACACTGTCCTTGTTGATAGATCTTATGACACAACTCAAGGTCACACCTGAGAATGCATCAACTGGTGTCTGGAAAAAAAGTTTGTTCTTTGCCAGCACAAGAGTTGAAACTCATGTTTTCTGGGGTAACGACTGTAAAATAGAGAGTGGTGAGGAATGAGATACTGTACTGCAAGACTGACATTCATGCTGTGCATTGGGTAATTAAACCCTCTGTGTGTGTGTGTTTGATTGAAATGCAGAACTTACTGACCCACTGCTTTTCCTTCATCCAGAGGGCAACTCTTGGGTTCCATTAGTCAATTATTTTAACGATGCAGTGATTGCTCTAACTCCTTCAAAGGATCCTTTTGTGTATTAGTGCTCACAGGAGGTTAATAATTTTACATTGGAATGTCCAAGAACAAAATGCCACAGTCATGAACAAAAAAGAGTACAAAATACTGGTAAAGTATCTTGACTTGATAATAATTTGATCAGATAAAATCAAGGCCAGCAACATCAGGTATATATAACATAACATTCAGTTTTTTGATGCCTAAACTTTTGACAGGCTCAAAATTCCAAAACAAACACAGTTTTATTTTAACAAGAAAAACTTTTCATGCCACCCTTTTGAGCTGCTGGTGTCTAAATATCAAGGCATTTCGGAATTTCTAATATTATTTTTTTCCTCACAAAATATAAAGAAAATATCAAGTTCTACTCCCTTCATTTAAGACTGGGACAATTCTACACATCCACAGGAAGCTCATGCCAAACAGTAAAACTCTGATTACCTATGTCCTAGGCATGTCTTCTTCACTAAACCCTTCTTCTTTTTATACCAGCCTTTACATTCCCATTAAAAAACTTGAAAAATACTGCCTCAGGTCCAGTGATGTTATCCTTCCCCTTTCATGGAAAGAAAGCAAACAGTGATCAGAATAACCTCATTTCTCCAGAAAATCCAACCCATCAAATTATAGACTCTCCCTTCCTAACTCTTCCACAGTTTCTTAATTCAGACACAGAAAGCTAAAGACAAAGGTGTTTGGCAAAAAGGCTTTCTTAGAGCTAAGCAGCAATGGCCACCTATCACCAGAGCAAAGGAGATGCAGCTTCACGGTCTGTGCTGGCCCAAAACTGAGGGGTGTCCTTGCAGCAGGTCTGTTAATAGTCACTGCACACATACAGTGAGGGTACAGCAGTCAGCTCCCCTCTGCTGCTAAACCTTCGAGGACAAAGCAGAGGAGAATGATGGGAGGACTTCACTACAACTGCAGAAAAGCCTTGGCACAGCTCAAGTTCCTTGCATTGGTACTGCAAAGGACTTGTCCCTGCCCACAGCCAAACCATGCCCTCGACCACAATCTCTTAGCAGAGGGGATGATGCCACGACAAACACTTCAGTCTTTTCATGGTTCATTTACTCCTACAAATGTGCTGCACTGAGCAGGAGCCTCTGAACATCCCTGCTCCCTCAGACAGCTGTGGCTGGAAGATGGGCAAGTACAAGGGCTCTTATTCCCTCTCCTTTAATTGTGTTTTTCTATTCCAGCTGTGCTACACACTCGGCCATTCACCAAATTTTAGTTATAAAAGTATCAGCTCATGAGTTTACATAACTGATGATTTTTTTTTCTAGATACAAACAGTTTCAAAAGTCTGTAATGATTATCAGCGAAGAAACCAAAGGAGAAAAGATGGAAGCAAGGTGTGATGAACAAAATAGCTATAAAATAAAAAGTTTTACGTACACTATCACCCTTCCCTAGGACTTTGTATTACTATGCATTTCTATCTTTGTGACATTCAATTTTCTTTGACTAGCAGCATTATCAGCAGCAAAACTGAAGGTGATTCTCTCAAGAATTCATGTTCTTTCCAGATAAACAAAACTTGGACAAGAAATGTACAAGAAAATGAAAAAGCTCAATTGACTAAAATGCTTTTCTTCTTTCAGTTATCCAGAGATTTCCCATTCAATAACTGTCTTGTCATTCTGACTCACTTATTTATCTACATTTTTCTATTAGTATTTTATTTTTAGAACATAAATGTTTTACCCCTCTAAAAAATCATGTGCTTTTTAGATAAAATGTTAAAATACATGCCGCAATGGGAAGCAAAGAAAATGTACCAAAAATATCTAATCCCATTCTTTTTTATTCTGTCCTAAAACTCTGGTTCAGACTTCAAAAGACTAAAGAACCTTATGCAAAACTGGACTAATACTGATAATTTTTTACTCTTTTGCAGTTCTTGTATCAAAGCAAAGTGAAACTCAGGAGGGTTATTTTATATCCCCGAGACTTGTCTTTTAACTTGATAGTTAACCTCTTGTTTAGATTCTCTCACTGTTACTGTACCAATATCTCCAAATTAGTGTCAAGAGACTAATTCTGCATTGAGGAGTCTAGAGAAGGGATTTATATAAACCTGAATGAATCCCAGGCAAGTGGTGCTGAACGGCTTTAAACTTTAACAAGGGGCTTTGGGTAAGGCCCCTAAATCCCACGGAAGCATTCTTCCTGCGTCACAGAATCCTGCACTAAGCCACACATCTCCTCCTTTCTTCCCAGCTATAAAACCCAGGAAGCAAAGCAGAAACCTGCCTGTTCAGCTGATGGAAGCCCAGCTGCAAAAGTCTGTTTGTGTGGCTGAGTTCTGAGACCTCAGAAATGAGTGGCAAGTCAGCTGGCTGCTGAACAGCTGTTGGACTCCGACAGACAGCAGATATCTG